>NW_016812199.1:37715-43621 GCF_001698545.2 Rhinopithecus bieti | reverse complement strand
CAAATCAACAGAATATACATTCTTCTCAGCACCACATCGCACTTATTCCAACATGGCTGTTTTGAATTCTCTATCTTAATGGTCACATATCTCTGTTTCTCCATGATTGGTCCCTGGCGCCTTATTTAGTTCATTTGGTAAAGTCATGTTTTCCTGGATGATGTTGATGCTAATAGATGTTCTTTGATGCGTGGGTATTGAAGAGTTAGTTATTTGTTGTAGTCTTCACTGAGCTTATTTGTCCATCCCAAGAAGGATGGCTTTCCAGACACTTGAAAAGACTTGGGTGTGTTGATCTGAGCTGTATCTGCTTCAAGGGCACCCCAAGTCTAGTACTGCTGTGGTTCTTTCAGACTCGTAGAGGTACTGCCTTGATGGTCTCGGACAAGATCTGGGAGAATTTTCTGGATTACCAGGCACAAAGTCTCGTTCTTTTCTCTTACTTTTCCCAGACAAAAGCATCTCTCTCTCTCTCTCTCTGTCTGTTCTGAGCCACCTAAAGCTGGGGGTGGAGTGACACAAGCACCCTTGTTGCCACCACCACTATGACTGCACTGCGTCAGATCTGAAGTCATCACAGCACTGGCTCTTACCCAGTTTTGGCTGTAACAACTCCCTGGCTACTGCTTATGTTCGCTCAAGGTCCTAGGGTTCTACAATCAACAGGTGACAAAGCTAGCATGGCCTGTGTTCTTCCCTTCAGGGCGTCAAGGTCCTCCAGGCCTAGTGCGGGTCAAGAGGTGCTGTCAGGGATGCAGGTACTACAGTCAAAAACCTTAGAAGTCTACTTCTAAGTACTATTATATTGTGGCTGAGATGGCCCTCAAATCACAAGACTTAGTCTTTCCCATTCTTTTTGCCCCTTTGCCAATGCAAAGGAGCCTCACTCCATAGCTGCTGCCACCCTAGGCCACAAGGAGGACTGCCAGACTACTGTGGATGTTCTCTTAAGTCCCAAGGACACTTTAGTCAGCTTGTTGTTGTTAACCCAAAATATCTGAGACAGGTCTCAGTCAATTTAGAAAGTTTATTTTGCAAAAGTTAAGCACGTGCCTGTGCCACAGCCTCAGGAGGTCCTGATGACATGTACCCAAGGTGATCAGGACAGAGCTTGGTTTTACACATTTTAGGGAGACATGAGACATCAACCAATATATTTAAGAGGTACATCGGTTCAGTCCGGAAAGGCAGGACAACTTGAAGTAGGGAGGGTCTTCCAGGTCATAGCTAGGTAAGAGACAAAGGGTTGCATTCTTTTGAATTTCTGATTAGCCTGTTCAAAGGAGGTAATCAGATATGCGTTTATCTAAGTGAGCAGAGAGATGACTTTGAATAGAATGGGAGGTGGTTGGCCCTATGCAGCTCCCAACTTGACTTTTCCTTTTAGCTTAATGATTTTGGGGCCCCAAGATTTATTTTCTTTTCACGTGGTGAATGGTGCCCTATCCTGCTGTAGCTGAGCTAGTATCCTAAATGCAAGACAAAATCCTTTCCACTCTTCCTTCTTCTCTCAAGTGGAAGGAAAGGGGTGTCTCTTGGAGCCAGGAGCCATGCAGCCTGGGGTTATGGGAGGGGCAATGCCAGCACTCCTTTGGCTGTCCTAGCTGGTTCCTCAGTATGTCATGCCCTCCCCCACAACCACCTCCAGTCCGTGTCTCTGGGCCTAGTTCAGCACTAGGACTTGCCTAAGTGTTGCAGTTTTTATGGCCTAGACTGCCTTTCAAGGTTACTTAGAGACTGAGAGCACTTTGGCCCTCAGTGGCGAGGTTTGCTGGTGCTCAAGTTTGGACAGCTGGGATTGGGGATTCCCCTCTTACTAGGGCTGGTTTAAATGTGCCCTCCATGGGCAGCAGTAAGAGGAGTTTGATCTGGGATTTTTCTGCTCTAACATGACAGCACTGAGTTCAGTGTCTCACAATTGAGGTGTTCTCCCTCTCCCAGCACCCAGAGATGCTCTCTGACCCACATGCTGCTATTGCTGCTGGGGGGTTGGAGAAGGGTAGCATTAGCAATTCAGGACTTTTTTCTATCTCTTCAGTGTCTCTTTCAGCGATATGAAGTTAAAACTAGATACTATGAGTGCTCACTTGATGTTTGGTTCTTATGAAGGTGTTTTTTCTGTCTAGATAGTTGTTAACTTGTGGAGCTTTCTATTTAGCTACCTTGCTTTGCCTTGAGAATGAATTTTTTTTAAGAAAAGGATTAAAATTTGCCTTTGGGTACACGTGTGAAGTTTTTATTGTATTCACTGCTAACTAAGTTTGCATTTCAGGGAGTAATTTGAACAACTGCATTCGAGGTTATTTAATGAACACTACAATTTGAATTCAAGAACACTAGCATGGCATTTTTGTCACTTTTGTAATTAAGTAGTTTAAGCATTTCCTACAACCCTTTTGTCTAAAACTATATCTGAAAGTTTAAATTACCATCAAGGTTTATAGTTTATATAGTGCTTTCACATATACTGGCTCATTAAATTTGATCCTTAGACGTGTCTGTTTTTATAATTTTGTTGCGAAATTTTTAAATTTTTATAAACAAATGGCTGATTACAACAAGGCATGTTTTGAGATCACTTAATCTCATTTACACTTTTTTTACTCAGTGTCAAATCAGCAACATCCATTGTGATAATGAAGCCGACAATGCTTCTAGGAAGTAATGGTATCTCAGGGTCTGTAGCAGTTCCCAGGCTGCAAGGTGTATTCACACACTATCTGCAAGGTGTATTCACACACTATCTGAGGTTATTCCCACAACAATCTTATGAGGCAGGTAATCCCATCTGAAATTTAAGTGAGAAAATGGAAATGTGGGCAAGTACAATGAATTACCTGAGGCCTCATAGTCTATTACAGGCAGAGCCAATTCTTGAATCTAAGTCTTCTGTTGTGCCTCCTCTGGTACATTATCCTCTCTATGCTGACTCTTGAATGATGGGCTTGAGCAAGCAAGTTTAATTAGGTGGTGGATTGTTCTATATAGTCAGGGAATTATGGAAAATCTAGTGGTGGCAATTAGGGATAAACAAAGTAGAAGAAGAGAGAAGCACTACAAAGGAATTTCACTGTAATTTCTTCAAGGTGCATGCCCTCATAGGAAATACTGCCTTTTAATGATAGCATCTTCAGAAATATACTAAAAAGATCCCTTGAATGGAGACTCAATTCCATACACATTTACAGAAAGGTTTTGGGAATCAACAAACAACTTAATAGTTTGAAAGAAAAGTAAAAGGACTTATAATTCAAGACAGTGTTTAGAGACAACAGCATAATAATGAAGCATAAAATTTAAGTATGAAACTGGGATCTAGTTACCAAGAAAATATGAATTGTCCCTTGTGTCCAAAATACTATTCTAGGATCTGTGGATGCTTTCAGAAAGATTTAAATCTTATTGTAGAGAAAACACATACGCATATAAAAAAGATTACCATTCATTCATTCATTTACTCATCAAATAGTTATTGGGTGTACTTTGTGTCAGTCACTCTTCTAGGTGCTTGGGATATGTCTATTAAGAAACAGGCAAAGATCTCTTCCCTTGAAAAAGAGATTATATTCTAATGTATGGTATTGTGGAAGTGGGAAGACAATAAACAATATTTATACCAAAGTAGGAAATTATATTACATGTTAGAAAGTGGAAAAATAAAGCAAGTAGAGTAAAGTAAGGGTATGGGAGGACTGGAGTAAGTTGCAGTTTTAAATAGGATGGGCATTGTAGGCTTCATTAAGTATGTGAGATTTGCTCACAGTTTTGAAAGGGAGGGGAATTAGGAAAGTAGAATCTGGGGAAAGTGTCTCAGACTGAGAGAACAGTTGGACCAGAAGCCAGGAGCATACCTGGAAGTTTTGAGGAACGTTAAGAAGGCTGTAAGAGTGAATGAGGGGAGAGTGTTCATAATGGAGTAGGAAAGAGATCATAATGGTAATGTTGGGGAATCAACCACATGGGAGCTTTTAGGCCATTTTGAAAACTTTGTTTTTTTTCTGAATGGAATGGATTATTGCAGTGTTTTAAGCAGGAGTATAAGAGGATCTGACTTAGATTTTTAAAGGACCGCTCTGGCTAGGTTGAGAATAGGCTCGTATAAGGCAAAGGTAGAAGCAGGATGCTATTGCAGTGAACCATGAGAGAGATGGCGATGGCTTAGACCATAGTGGTAGCATATGCAACTGGGAGGCTGAAGTTTCCTTCATTTGGGGAGGGGAAACTGGAGGTAGAACAAGTAGGGGGCAGAGATCAAGAATACAGTTTTTATTTTTTAGAGACAGGGTCTCGCTCTGCATCCAGGCTGGAGTGTAGTGGCATGATCATCCCTCACTGTAGCCTTGAATTCCTGAGCTCAAGAGATCATCTTGCCTCAGCCTCCTGAGTAGGTGGCACTACAGGCAAACATCACCATGGCCAGGTAATTTAAATCATTTATTTTTTAGAGACCTGAGTCTCACTATGTTGTCCAGGCTGTTCTTGAACTTCTGTCCTCAAGCAATCCTCCTGCCTTCACCTCACAAAGTGGTGGGATCATAAGTGTTAGCCACCATGCCCAATCTGTTTTAAAATCTCCCTTTTAGATTGTAATATTCTTGATGTCAGATACTATGGTTGGTGATCTTTGTATTTTCCTTAGGACAGAGCCTTTTGTCTATAGTTGATGATCAGCAAACATTTGTAGAATAAATATTGAGCTAAGAAACTTCTGTGATGAGATGTGAAGATAAATGAGGTCTTTATGGGATCAGTGTGCAAATATTAGATATAAATTACAAGCATGTTTGAAGAGCTTTCTTCAATTCGTTTCTTCTTCTTTTTAGAGACAGGGTCTTGCTGTGTTGCCCAGGCTGGAGTGCAGTGGCATGATCGATCATAGCTCCTTGCAGCCTCGAACTCCTGGGCTTGTTATACTCCTGCCTCAGCCCCCTGAGCAGCTAGGACTACAGGTACATGCCACCATCCCCAGTTAATCATTTTTAATTTTTTTGTATAGAGAAAGGGATTTGCTATGTTGCCCAAGCTGGTCTTGAACTCCTGGGCTCAAGTGATTCTCCCACGTCAGCCTCCAAAAGCACTGGGATTACAGGTGTAAACCACCATGCCCAGTGTCTTTTACTTCTTTAAGCAGAGATGTAGAGCAGGCATTAGATATACAAGTTCAGTGTTTGGGATAGATGTCTGGACAGGAGATATATTCTTAGGAGAGGAATGACCGTGAATAGAAAAGAGTAGAGTTTCAAGGACTGAGTCCTGGGTCACACTGGCCTAAAGAGATCAGAGAGAAGAAGAGGAATCAGCAAAGAGCCTGACAAAGAACATCCAGTGAGATAAGAGGAAAACTAAGAGAGAACTACGTTCTGAAAGCTAATCGAAAACAGCCTATCAACAGTGAGGGAATAATCAGCTGTGTCAAATGCTGCTAATAAGTCACATGAGAATTGGCAATTGGCTGCGGCAATGAAAGTCACTGGTAATCTTGATGAGAAAAGTTTTGATAGAGAAGTGGGAATGAAAAGTTTGAGTGGCATGTGTTTAAGAAAGAATAAGAGGAGAGGAAGTGCAGTATCAACAACTCTTTCCAGGGATTTGCTGCAAAGATAGCAAATAACTTAGGGTTGGCAGGAAGTAGCGGGAAAACAGTGGATGTGAGGGGAGTGGGTCATGAGGTTATTTTTTTATGATGATGAAACACATAACAGCATATGCTATTAGGAATAATCAAGTAAAAATGAAATTAATGTTGTATGAAAGAAGAGTATTGCTGAAGTGATATTCCTTTTTTTTTTTGAGACGGAGTCTCGCTCTGTTGCCCAGGCTTGGAGTGCAGTGGCGCTATCTTGGCTCACTGCAAGCTCCGCCTCCCAGGTTTACGCCCATTCTCCTGCCTCAGCCTCCTGAGTAGC
>NW_016812199.1:31824-36742 GCF_001698545.2 Rhinopithecus bieti | reverse complement strand
AAGAAATAGTTAAGCTTTAAATCAGGTTCTCATGTGAAATCATTGCAGAGCAAAGCTGAGAAGTTGGCTATCTCAATCTTGACTCCTTACTGATTACCTAGGAAACAAATTTTCTCTGATGGGGCTTGTCCAGTCATTCACCTGGCAGCTTAATAGATTATTTGGAAAGGAGGCTTTGGTCAGCATTTGCAGACTCCCATTAGATCCTGTCACTGATTCTGAGTGAATTTTAATTTCTGCAGCTGGAGAATAGCAAGGGAAGCCATATGTAGTAACATCTGCTATTAAGACTCTTGTTTAGGGATAAAGAAGACAATTTTATTGTTAAAATTTTAGTTTTGTGGGGTTGATTTAAGAAATCTTATTTCTCTTATTTGTCTAGCATTGAAAAGAGATATATGTATGCACTAAACAGTGGGTTATCTCAATAAGGATAGGTTGTCCAAAGTGTTGTAGAAAGACCATTTAAAGCACTATCACCCTAATCTCTACCTTGCAAAAGCAAAGTAAAAACAAAGCAAAACAAAACAAAACAGAAAAACAAACAACAACAACAACAGAAAACAAGTACTCATCCTTCCTGATATTTCAAATCCGATGACATTAGAACTTCAAATGAATATTTTATCAAGGAAGAATCATTGGCAGGTTTGTTAAAACTGAATGGAAGTGCACTGATGTAATTGCCTGAGGAAACTGTTATCAGAAAATGTGAAGTTGTGATTGCTTTCTAGGAGTAATTGCCCTACTCAAGCTTTTGCGGAGAACAACCATCTTTACAAGTCTAGCTGAAGTCTTATCTTCTCTCTGAGGGCTTCTCTCATAGTGCATGGTTGATCCCTTACTTTTGTGAACTTTTATCTGCAGACAGCCTATCTCTTTTTTTTTGTATAAATTGTTAGGATTTAAAGTGTTTATGTTTTCTCTCTCCCAAAACTAGCTTGTAAATTCTTCAACTTCAGGAACAGTTTGATGTGTCATGTTATCACTCACAGTGCCAAACATACTATATGGATATAGGTACTGAAAATGCTTTCAGTTTGTTGGTTTGACAGTGTAACTATGATTTATTATAATTAAATATATTTATTCTGGGAAGTGTTAATATTTTAAGAAAATCTATTGCTATACTTTAAGGGTATGTCAGAATAACATAACCCTAAATAGAAGTCTAAAAAATTACTGTTTTGTCTCAGATAGGTACAGTTGTTCTGATATTAATACTTTCTAGTTTCTAGAAGTATGACCATCTAAGCCATAGTTTTTTCATCTAAAATGGGAATAATATTAGCTACATAAATCATGAGGTTTTAAGATTAATAAGCCTCAGGTATATAAAGTGCTTAACACATAATAAGATCATAAAACATTAGCTCTTATTTCTGAAATTAGTGCTCACACCAATAAATGTGAACACACACATATATGTACATTCATAACACAAGGAAAAGAGCAAATTGCAGAATAAAATGAAACAGTTTTCAGAGATTTTTGCAACCAGGACTAAATTAACTGGTTGACTGAATGACACTGTGTGCACTTCATTTTCTAGGAAATTCTTGTATGTTGACTTTCTAGGCTGATATGGCAGCTGCTAGGCCATTTATTACTAGTTCTGTTGTGGAAAATTCAGTCTTGTGTGTCATTTAGAGTTTGTGACACATGTACCCTCCCAAGGCTTAATGAGTTGTCTGCAGACGGACTGTTATTTATTACAGTCATATAGAATAAAATTGATTGTCTTCTAAAATTAATTTTTCATTTGCCTCCAGCCTTACTTTAATAGGGGACACACAGTTGCCTGTTTGCAGAAATACTGTTTAATCACATTAATATCTCAGCCCCCCAGGCTGAAGAAGATAATTGTACAAACGAACAGCAAAATCTGTATCTTTACCTTCTTTTTATGATTAAATTATGCAAATAACTTATCTCCTGCCCTTCTAAGCACTAATCATCTAATTAGGAATGATGTGTTAAAGCGATGATTTTGAATCGGGAGAGAGAAGAATGCAGGAAGCAGAAAATGGGAGCTGACGATGAAACCACTGAAGGTACAGTAATGCGTAGTGGGTGAATCTATGTATTTGATACAAAAAGAGGTGGGAAGGCTAATATGTAGTATCCATATACCTGACACATGTCATCTATTGGCATGAAATATAATTCCTTATCTCTGATGACAAGTTTTTTGATATTAACTTCACATTTTTAGTAAGGCAAATGTTAAATTTCCTGCATTTTTGAACACTCAAGGAAAGTAGGATATTTATTATCTCACCCAGTGAAGGAGCTGGCTTACTCTTTTAATCCATGCAGGATAATATACGGCAAAGCAATGAGACTGCACCTTGATTGTGAACATACACTAGGTTGTTCAGACTACTCCTTTAAAGAAAGGATTGCTTAATGAAAAGCAGTCCTTTTTTCCTGAGAAACTAATCAAAGTCAGGACATGCAAACCCAGAATAAATATAGTCCCCTTACTGAGGGATTCAGGATTCAATTCCAAAGCATCATTCCAAATATGTATTTGCAAGATCTTGCCTTGATTTTGTGCTTCTGCCTCCAGACACTGATTGTGAAGAGTTTTTAGCACATTAGTCCTATTTAGTTGTGGACATAATTATTCCATTTAATACATATATTGTGTCTTTATCCAACATAATTATTATACTAATAATTAGTAACCATAATAATGATAAACAATACTCTTAATGTCCCCTAGCAACCATGCCAAACTTTATATACACACACACACACACACACACACACACACACATACACACATACACACATATATGTGGTTCTCATAGTAATGTAAAATAAATCATGATAAATCAGATAATCAGGCCATAGAAACAACATAAGTTTACTGTGGATATTTTAGAACCTCTTACAATTTTTTCTTATGGGTACATTTGTGAGAGTCAGCAATCATAATGTTCAGGTCCTTTTAATATAGTCTTATTGATCTGAATTCAGTGCTTTAACATTTTTACAGTCAACTCTGGGGTATTTTAAAAAATATAATGCAAACCATCTCCCGAGGCATTTGAGAACAAAATTTCAAGAAATGTATCCAAAATAGAACATAAACAAAAATTTGTCTATTGGACCAGATAAATTTTCTCAAGTTCTTGAGACCAGTGCTATCATTCTCCTAGTATTGCTAGTTTAGCGTATTCTCTTATGTGTGCTAGTTCAGGCCACTAAGAAAACCCACTGATCACCACCAGTTGCTATTCTATTGAAGTGTGGCAGATGCTTACTATATTGATGCCAGCTGGTTACAGGCATTTGTTTTACATCTTTTCTTTTTTAAGGGCAGGCATCAAACTACAGTCTATCTGTGTTTACAGGGAAAAATGCTTAATCTATTTATTTTCATAGTCAAAGCCAGTGAGTCTAACGTATTGAACTTTCCAAGGTTGACTTTTTGAACATTGTTCTGGAGAATTTTGGCACATGCATTTCTGTGGAGGATAGTCTTTTATAGATTTCTTCAGTGAAGACAACATTGCTTCCATGGTTGCACAAAATTCAGAAGGGCCAAGTTAGCCTGTAGAAGTGAAGGGTGAGTACTTTAGAACTTATTCCATTGCTATTTCATGAAGCTTTATCTCACATTTCTCAAACTAACATGATTATTACATTTCCCCAAACATAGGTGGTGTATTACCATGTCATGTGATTAACAAAAACCCTAAAGAACTGGCTATGCCCCTGTTAGACATCATATATGTATGTATCTATCTATCATCTATTTTCTAAATTACACTTTCGGTTCTGGGATACATGTGCAGGATGTGAAGGTTTGTTACGTAGGTATACATGCCATGGTGGTTTGCTACACCCATCAACCTGTCATCTACATTAGGTATTTCTCCTAATGCTATCTCTCCCCTAGACCCCCACCCCCTGACAGGCCCTGGTGTGTGATGTTCTCCTCCCTGTGACTCTCATTGTTCAACTCCCACTTAATGAGTGAGAACATGCAGTGTTTGGTTTTCTGTTCCTGTGTTAGTTTGCTGAGAATGATGGTTTCCAGCTTCATCCATGTCCCTGCAAAGGACATGAACTCATCCTCTTTTATGGCTGCATAGTATTCCATGGTGTATATGTGCCACATTTTCTTTATCTAGTCTACCATTGATGGGCGTTTGGGTTGTTTCCAAGTCTTTGCTATTGGGAATAGTGCCACAATAACATATGTGTGCATGTGTCTTTATAGTATAATGATTTATAATCCTTTGGGTTTATACCCAGTAATGGGATTGCTATGCTAGGTCAAATGCTATTTCTGGTTCTAGATCCTTGAGGAATTGCCACACTGTCTTCCATAATGGTTGAATTAATTTACACTCCCACCAACAGTATAAAAGCATTCCTATTTCTCCACATCCTCTCCAGCATCTGTTGTTTTCTGACATTTTAATGATTGCCATTCTAACTTGTGTGAGATGATATCTCATTGTGGTTTTGATTTGCATTTCCCTAATGACCAGTGATGATGAGCTTTTTTTCATATGTTTGTTGGTCTCATAAATGTCTTCTTTTGAGAAGTATCTGTTCATGTCCTTCGCCCACTTTTTGATGGGGTTGTTTGTTTTTTTCTTGCAAATTTGTTTAAGTTCCTTACAGATTCTGGATATTAGCCCTTTGTCAGATGGATAGATAGCAAAAATTTTCTCCCATTCTGTAGGTTGCCTGTTCACTCTAATGATAGTTTCTTTTACTGTGCAGAAGCTCTTTAGTTTAATTAGACCCAATTTGTCAATTTTGGCCTTTGTCGCCATTGTTTTTGGTGTTTTAGTGATGAAGTCTTTGCCCATGCTTATATCCTGAATGGTATTGCCTAGGTTTTCCTCTAGGATTTTTATGGTTTTAGGTCTCACATTTAAGTCTTTAATCCATC
>NW_016812199.1:23141-30402 GCF_001698545.2 Rhinopithecus bieti | reverse complement strand
ATATGTTGAACCAGCCTTGCATCCCAGGGATGAAGCCAACTTGATCATGGTGGATAAGCTTTTTGATGTGCTACTGGATTCAGTTTGCCAGTATTTTATTGAGGATTTTTGCATTGATGTTCGTCAGGGATATTGGACTGAAATTTTCTTTTTTTGTTGTGTCTCTGCTGGGTTTTGGTATCAGTATGATGCTGGCCTCATAAAATGAGTTATGGAAAAGTCCCACTTTTTCTATTGTTTGGAATAGTTTCAGAAGGAATGGTACCAGCTCCTCTTCGTACCTCTGGTATAATTCGGGTGTGAATCTGTCTGGTGCTGTGCATTTTGTGGTTGGTAGGCTATTAATTACCGCCTCAATTTCAGAACTTGTTATTGGTCTGTTGAGGGATTCAACTTCTTCCTTGTTTAGTCTTAGGCGGGTGTATGTGTCCAGAAATTTATCAATTTCTTCTAGATTTTCTAGTTTATTTACGTAGAGGTGTTTATAGTATTCTCTGATGATAGTTTGTATTTCTGTTGGGTCAGTGGTGATATCCCCTTTATCATTTTTTATTGTGTCTATTTGATTTTTCTCCATTTTCTTCTTTATTAGTCTGGCTAGCAGTCTATCTATTTTGTTAATGTTTTCAAAAAATCAGCTCCTGGATTCATTGATTTTTGAAGGGGTTTTCGTGTTTCTATCTCCTTCAGTTCAGCTTTTATCTTAGTTATTTCTTGTCTTCTGATTTTTTTTTTTTTTTTTTTCTTGATAGAGCTTCGCTCTGTTGCCCAGGCTGGAGTGCATTGGCGTGATCTTGGCTCACTGCAACTTCCGCCTCCCAGGTTCAAGGAATTCTTGTGCCTCAGCCTCTCGAGTAGCTGAGTTACAGGTGCATGCCACCATGCCTGGGTGATTTTTGTAGTTTTCGGTAGAGACGGGGTTTCACCATGTTGGCCGGGCTGGTCTTGTACTGTTGGCCTCAAGTGATCTGCCCACCTCGGCCTCACAAAGTGTTAGGATTATAGGAGAC
Source organism: Rhinopithecus bieti (assembly GCF_001698545.2). Taxonomy (NCBI): domain Eukaryota; kingdom Metazoa; phylum Chordata; class Mammalia; order Primates; family Cercopithecidae; genus Rhinopithecus; species Rhinopithecus bieti. Next base: position 29,392 of record NW_016812199.1, on the reverse strand, counting down.
ATCCTTTTGTTTTCAAAGGAGCCAAAGAAGAGTTTGAATATTTGGGAATAGTAGTAATCAACTTTATAAACTCTGGCTTTTAATGTTTTCCACAACATGTCATTTATACTAGCGACAGAACTTGATATACAAATTCATTTTTGTTATTTTATAATAACAAAATGAATATTTTTTATTATTTATTATTTACACAAGATATTTTAAAAGATCTGTGTTAATTGGTTGAGATAGTCCCCAGATCTCTGATTCAGTTACATCGTCAAATGCTACCAACACTACTTGAGCTCTTAAAGCACCTCTATAGAATCCGAGGGCTACCAGAGACAGATTTTAAACACAACATGGAACAATTAAGTGCTTTATAAATATTATCAAGAAAGTTGGACAATAATTTGAATCATTTTTTTCTTTATTCAAGGGCTAGAATAAAGGATACATAAAACAATCTGATTATCCATCAAATAAGGGATTAGGTACCCTCTATGCAAGAGGCTTATCTTCTCTGAGAATTGAAAAAACTCAGAGAAATATATCATCTGTTGTTGCATCATAGGTAGAATTATGGCATCGCTTTCTTAAAATTCTCAATTTTTACTGTTGAACTTTAATATACCTCCAAAGGACTTAGAGGAACAGGAAGTATAGAAGATTAACCTGCACCTGTTTTCTCTTTCTCTTTAATAATAGGGAATGGTGAGTGATCTTTTGAGAAACCCAAGGTTATCATGCATATACGGTAACTTGCTATACGTCATATCTTGTAAATGATCCAGTGGCAACAATACATGCCTACCTGTAAGCAAGGTTATCAGTTTCTTCAGAATGTAGGGCAGCAAAGAAATAGCTTTGCTCAGTTCTCTTATTCCTGTTACTTTTGCTTTTCTCCAGTCCTTTATTCCATGTAGGGGTAGGGAATCTTAATGAGACGGGACAGGGTCTAACTTCAGGCTGTAATTTCTAGGTAATTAGTTTAAGAGGTTGAGGCAGGAGAAGAATATACCTTTTAGTTTGCTAAAGGGCCTGATTCCTTACCCTATACATGCTTTACTTTCTGGCATACTCAGTTCTCTTGCTCTTAGTTAATATCAGTTTGCTGGTAGTGATTAATTTCTGTCTTTTTTGTAGATGCTTTTGAAGTTCACTCATTTACTCAGTTCTAATAAATTATCTAGAGTGACATTTATTAAATATAGGCATTATGTAGCCTTTCACACATGATTCATATATAGTGGTTACCAAATAAATGTTACATAATTTTCTAACATTATTTAGTTTAAAAATTTGATTTATTGCATTGTATTCTTTACTGTGTCTATGCCTAAACATAGACATGACTTTTATATTGAAATGAAAATCTATAAAATTCTCAGAAAAATAGAAGCCTGCCATCTCTGTATAGGGTTTGAAGTTATAATAATAATTTCTATTTATTGAGCATCATTAATGCCCAGACACTGTAGCTGGGACTTTCCATTCATTGCTCAATTTAGTCCTCACAAAACCTTAGAAGTTATCTATTGCTAGTATCTTTTTACAGTTGAGAAAACTGAACTTCAGGGAAATTAGGTAAATTGCCCAAAGTAACAGTTAATGCAGAGCCAGGAATTCCCTGACACCAAATTGATGCTCTTTCTACTATAAAATTCTATACTAACCAAACTGATATGTTTACTAAAATCTATACATAAGGCCATCATTGGATTGGGCTTTAGGAAATGAGAAATAAACAAGCATAAAATTTAAAATTATGTACTTAGGGAAGAATATAGTACACATCCTTTTGAATATGGGGTATAAACTTTTGCCAAATTTTCAGGGAGATGATAGGATGAAATAGTTATGGGCAAATTGCCAGTTTTCTCAGATCTTGTTCATCAATTCTGCCTATAAAATAAATAGTGATTGGTTTAATATGGGTATAATTTGAAATTATCAAGTTTATTTTTGGACAGGTTCAACTTTAAAATTTTATTTGAACTAATCATAAAACGTTCCAAAAAATGAAGAAATATTTGGAAAAATAGTCCATTTAGCCTACCATTGTTTTCTTTGTTCCCTTGTCTAACCTTTTAAATATAAATGGTTTTTGAAGACAGGTAGTAAACAATCCTCCTAAAAATATCAGCTTTTGATTTTAAGTTAGGACGTTTTATAAGAGCTTATAAAGTGAAAAAGTTCCTTACATCTGGCTGGCAGGATTTTAATTAAAAAAACAATGTTGTTTGAATTTCCAAGGAGAATGAGAGACCAGATTTCAACATAATATTCAAGGGAAGTAGATTTGGAAAGAAGGAAGTAATGAAGAATCCATCAAGCTGGGTCCCAGACCCCAAGACCCAAAGGTTATAGAATATGTCAATCAATAACATTTTCGCTAATAATGAGTGGTGGATCTAAAATTTTCCGGTTATTATTGTTTGGACTTTTCTTCTTTTTTAATATATATAATTTCATGAAAAACACCTTGTCAAGTTGGTAACTTAATTTTTCATTTTGGCAGATGGAGAAAACTAGTTTCTAAATAAGAACTTAAATTGTCTTATTTAAAGTTCAATGGAAGGGTTAAAGAAAAGAAAACGGGAATTGTAATTTAATTGAGTCTTCTAGTCCATTGGAATAATGTTTCCCTATAATATTAATTTTTTCATTGCGTTATAAATTCGGTTTTTTTCTTTTTTTTGGGTGATCTTAGAATAGCCTTTATTAACAGTAGTTAATGAAGTAATTACAATATTAGGAGACAAAATTAATGAAGATAATATATGAAATGGAGGTGAAGATTAATTATTAACTGGATATTGTTCCCGACCTGCAGGAACAGTTCGACACGGACCCTGGAAGGGGGAGTGGGAATGGAAGGAGAACAAGAAAACACGAGAAAATGAGACCAAGAACAATACCCTGAATCAAGTTCTCGTTTTAATGGTGGGGGGTGCAATGCCTTATAATAGGCTGGCAGAGGAAAGAGGTTTTGGGCCGGGCGGTGACGGGGGGGCTGGGTTTACTCAAATTACAATCGCGCATGCGCCGTAGGCTGCATATCGTCCTGGGCGCGAAAAAGTTTGGGCGCGCACGGGAAAGGTTTAGGCACGCGCGGGAAAGGTTTAGGCGCGCGCGGGAAAGGTTTGTAATGAGGAACCCGGAAATGTGCCATCTTGTCTCCGCTTTGCGGAGATCAAGCAACAGAGGTTGGCTAATTCCAGGCCTCATGGCTCCGGACAGATATTGGGAAAATATGGTTAGAGGTGTCACCTACTTGAAGATTATAATTGAACGCCACCAGAGGAAATTGTTAGCATGGCCAAACCACTAGTAGAGTGCACAGAGAAAGGTTTAGATATAATCACTACTTCAATAACTTATTTTATAATGTAGAAACTGTAATATATTTTAGTTGAGCTATAATATCTATTCACTAATTACAAATAAGGTAGCTTGCTATCTGACTTAGATTTTTTTTTTTTTTTGGGGGGGGGGATGGAGTCTCACTCTGTCACCCAGGCTAGAGGGCAGTAGTGGGATCTCAGTTCACTGCAACCTCTGCCTCCCAGGTTCAAGTGATCCTCATGCCTCAGCCTCATGAGTAGCTGGGAATACAGGTGTGTGCCACCATGCCCGGCTAATTTTGTATTTTGAATTTTAGTAGAGACAGAGTTTTGCCATGTTGGCCAGGCTGGTCTTAAATTCCAGGCCTCAAGTGATCTGCCTGCCTTGGCCTTCCAAAGCACTGGGATTACAGGCATGAGCCACCAAGCCCAGCCCTGACTTAGATTTTTATTTTTTTAAACACTTCTACAAAACTTTTCCTCCAATTTGAGACTATGAAGGTACCAGAATGTATCTAAGTCTGAGATTCCACTATAAGAAAGGAGGAACCTCTAGGACATAGAATGTCAGAAGGATAGTGATAAGGTTAGAAGAGAGATATAAAAATACATAGGATAAAGGAAATAATAATGAAATCCTAGTAGTTTGTAGAGAACTACTGGTCCTATCTTCCAGCATCTACTGATATGGAAATGGTACAGCAGTAATGAAGGATGTTATTTTATTGATTGGATAGCCTCTTTAATCCCTAAGAAAGTGAGCTTTAAAACTTCATGTAGTCTGACACATCTGTACAATTGATGAAAGGAACACCAAGTAGCAATTGCCAAATAACAATTCCAGGACAGCCAACTTCCGCCAATGATGTAACTGGCATGAGTCACTAAGGCATGAGTCACTAAGACCATTCTCTTTTCACCAGTCCCCAGTCTAATTGCTGTAAATTAAAACTAAGGGAAAATAGAGACGATAGTAGTTGAAACTCAGGGTGAATTATCAGCTGGGAAAAGTTGTGTTGCTCTCTACTCCTAACCTTTGGTCTCATTACAGGCGAGGAAGTGTTCTCTGTTGGGGCTTAGGATAAAGTATTTATCTGTGGCTAGACCACTGATCTTATCAAATAGGGTGTCTGATATTAGTTATTATCTTTAAAAAATGATGTGCCCTGTGGTTGGCTCCTCAAAGTTGTACTAATCCCTGGAACCTGTGAATATTACCTATGTGATAAAAATGATTTTGCTGATGTGATTAAGGTTAAGGACTTTAATATGAAAGATTATCTCGGATTTTCCATGTTGACCCAATATGATCAAAAGGGGCCTTTTAAGACCAAACTAGGAGGGACAGAGTCGGTAGCAGGAGATGTGACAATGGAAACAAGAGGTTGTAGTGATGCAAGGAAGGGGCCATGACCCAAGGAATGCAAAGAAGGACTCTACAAACTGAAAAATGTAAGGGAACAGATTATCCCCAAAAGGAACCATCCTTGTTGACACCTTGAGTTTACACTTGAGTTTAGATTTCTGCCCTCCAGAACTGTAAGAGAGTAAGTTTGTGGTATTTTAAGACACTAAGTTTGTGGTAATTTATTTTACCAGCAATACGAAAACAACACATGCTTTAAGTCCCATTTTCTTTCCACAGCATCTAGCACATGACCGAACACATGGTAGACAGTCAACATTTACTCATTGAAGATCTTACCAGAAAAGCTAGTAAAAGATTAGTTCAAAGTGACTCAGTATTTATATAGAGAATATCTATATAATCAATGGACAGTTGTTGGAAAAGATTTGGAAACGCTTTAAAATTTCTGTAAAATGCTTGAATTTGTCTCGAGCAGATTAAGGACCAAAGTAGCTAAATTGTATGCAAAGCACTATAGGTCTCCATATTTAGAAAGTGTGGGTAGTAAGTAGTCCTTAGAAAATTTGACATTGTATGTTATTTTTCAGCTCTAGCAGAAGTATCTGAGTGCATTAGGCCATCCACATTACTGCTTATATCACTGGAATTCAAATCTAATTATAGTAAGTAGGAAGAAGATAGTTTGGGGTGTTTGGGGGTGTTTGGTTACATTCAACTTCAATCAACCGTGTCAATGAACAAATGTAATTAATTTAATTGCTTAAGACTCCATCATATTGATAGGCTCAAACAATGGACAACAGCATATGCAGATAGGCATGTTTAAAATAATAGGCAACATGGAGCTATAATAGCCTCAGAATGAATTATATAAAGTAGCATGTTTGTTAGTTTAGGTTGAAAGCCGTGAAGTTAGGGCATATTTGTTACTAAGTGAGTAGCTAAACCAAAATAATATAAATAAGACTTTTCTTAGGCTATAGTACAAAATTGACTGTAAAATATTATATAAGTTGTAACTGATTAGGAATAAACACGATATTAAAATAGAAAATACTCATTTTAGTGTCTTTCTGGTATTGAAACATCTTAAAAATGAAATTTATCATCTTGTTACTACCAGATGACCACTCTTCCTCCTTTTTTGAACTTTTTAATAGTGTCACGTAATCTTACATTTTTTTTTACAACTTCACTTCTTGGCTGGGCATGGTGGCTCATGTCTGTAATCCCAGCACTTTGGGAGGCTGAGGCGGGCAGATCACTTGAGGTCATGAGTTTGGGACCAGCCTGGCCAACATGGTGAAACCCTGTCTCTACAGAAAATACAAATTTAACCAGGTGTGGTGGCATGAGCCTGTAATCTCAGCTACTCGGGACGTTGAGGCATGAAAATCGCTTGAACCTGGGAGGCAGAGGTTGCAGTGAGCCAAGATCATGCCACTGCACTCCAGCCTGGGCGACAGAGTGAGACTGCATCTCAAAATAATAATAATAATAATAATAATAATAATAATAATATTTTTTTTTTTTTTTTAAATAAAAACTTCATTTCT
>NW_016812199.1:5117-20393 GCF_001698545.2 Rhinopithecus bieti | reverse complement strand
CATCTCAAAATAATAATAATAATAATAATAATAATAATAATAATAATAATAATAAAAAGTAAAATAAAAACTTCATTTCTTTTTTCTTTTATATTTAAACTATAATACCAAATCCTGCTAATTCTTACTTGTTAATGTCTCTGAGACTGTCCCCTTTCTGCACTCTCATCCAATTCTCTACAGCTTTGTTCTTTTCATGGTTACAGAAACTTCTAACTCCTCCTGCTTTTTGTCTGCTGCATATTCCTATTTAATTACTCATTTCTATCATGGATGCTTTTCAGTAGACGTTTTAATCTGCTTCAATTTTCCTGAATCAAGGTGCGTTCTTTCTTGGAAAGCCCTCTTCATTCATTTCCACTAATGCATATCTCTTACTCCTTCAACAAGAACAGACAGTTTTCAAAAGAAGACATACGCGTGGCCAATAAGCATATGAAAAAAATGCTCAATGTTACTAATAGTTAGAGAAATGCAAATCAAAATCTCAATGAGATGCCATCTCATATCTGTCAAAATTGCTATTATGAAAAAGTAAAAGGCCAGGCACAGTGGCTTATGCCTGTAATCCCAGCACTTAGGGAGGCCAAGGTAGGTGGATCACCTGAGGTCGGGAGTTCAAGACCAGCCTGACCAACATGGAGAAACCCCATCTCTACTAAAAATACCAAATTAGCTTGGCGTGGTGGCTCATGCCTGTAATCCCAGCTACTCGGGAGGCTGAGGCAGGAGAATCGCTTGAACCTGGGAGGCAGAGGTTGTAATGAGCTGAGATTGCGCTGTTGCACTCCAGCCCGGGCAACAAGAGCAAAACTTCATCTTAAAATAAATAAATAAACAAAATAAAATGAAAAGCTGATGCTAGCAAGGTTGTGGAGAAAAGAGAACACTTATACACTGTTCATGGGAATGTAAATTAGTTCAGCCATAGTGGAAAGCAGTTTGGTGATTTCTCAAATAACTTAAAACAGAACCGCCATTTGACCCAGAAATCCCATTATTGGGTATATACCCAAAGGAATATAGGTCATTTTGCCCTAAAGACACATGCACATGTATGTTCATTCCAGGACCATTCATGAAGACAAAGATATAGAATCAACCTAAATGCCAATCAACGGTAGACTGGATAAAGAAAATGTGGTATATATACACCGTGTAATAATACACAGCCATTAAAATGAACAAGACCATGCCCTTTGCAGCAACATGATGAAGCTAGAGGCCATTAATCTATCTGAACTAACACAAGAACAGAAAACCAAATACTGTATGTTCTCAATTGTAAGTGGGAGCTAAGCCTCGAGTACATATAGACACAAAGAAGGGAGCAACAGATATTGGGGTCCACTGTAGGGTAGTGGGTGGAAGGAGAGTGAGGACTGAAAAACTGCCTATAAGGTACTATGCTTATTATGTGGGTGGCAAAATCTGTACACCAAACCCCTGTGACGTGCAATTTGCCTATATAACAAATGTGCATGTGTACCACTGAACCTAAAATAAAAGTTAAGAACAAAACTAATTCAGAACTTTTTGTAGGCTGGGTGCGGTGGCTCCCAGTTGTAATCCCACCTCTTTGGGAGGCCAAGACGGGTGGATCACTTGAAGTCAGGAGTTTGAGACCAGTATGGCCAACATGGTGACACCCTGTCTCTACTAAAAATACAAAAATTAGCCGGACATGGTAGTGGGCACCTGTAATCCCACCACTTTGGAGGCTGAGGCAGGAGAATTGCTTGAACCCAAGAGGCGGGGGTTTCAGTGAGCCGAGATTGCGCCACTGCACTCCAGACTGGGTGACAGAGAGAGACTCCATCTTAAAAAACAAACAAACAAACAAACAAATAAACCTTTAAAAAATCTTTACTGATTAGTCTTTTTCAACTTTAGTTCCTCTTTATTCTTACTGTGTTTCCCTGCAACTTCTGACTGCTTGACTTGTGCTTGGTAGGTGAGGCAATGTTGGTTCATATGCACTCTCACTCTTGTTAGGTGCTGGCCTCATCTCTGTTGATGTCCCAGATGTGTATAGTATCTGTTCGGTGTTCCTCAATGCAGATTCAGCTTTACACACAGGCAAGTTTCACAGAACAAAGATCAAAAGCCATAGCTAAAGAAAATGGCACTTTGTGCATGTGATTGCTGTTTTCTAAGTTTTTACCTCCTTGAAATCAGAAACAAGCCTTATTTATTTATTTTTTTTTGAGACGGACTCTAGCTGTGTCACCTAGGCTGGAATGCAGTGGCGTGATCTCGGCTCACTGCAAGCTCCGCCTCCAGGGTTCACGCCATTCTCCCGCCTCAGCCTCCGAATAGCTGGGACTACAGGCGCGCACCACTACGCCCGGCTAACTTTTTGTATTTTTAGTAGAGACGGAGTTTCACCGTGTTAGCCAGGGTGGTCTCATCTCCTGACCTCGTGATCCCCCCGCCTCGGCCTCCCAAAGTGCTAGGATTACAGGCTTGAGCCACCGCGCCCGGCACCTTGTTTGATTCTTCTACAAAGCAGTGCGTTACAAATAGTAGATGATCAATAAGTATTGAGCTTGATTGAAACATTATAATTATTTTTTTATTAAATATTAAATTATGCAAATAGCTGCTTTTAATTTTGACTATTCAGTCTATTTGCAATCAGCATGACTTTAGTGTATGTGTATATGTGTAGCCTAACACAGGACCAGCTACATAGTGGATGTTTAGTTGATGGCAATTAACAACAGTAATATTTGAAAAAGATTCAGTCTTCCTTTACAAATGTGCAATAGAGATTTGGTGCATTGTTGCTATAAATTGTTAACTTGGTTAACTCTATGTAACTGTCTAAAATAAATTTAACAAGTAGTGTTCACTAATGTATTTAGGATTAGAACAGTGATAGTCAATTGCCAGTAAGTGAATGATCTACTCCTGTTTCCTATCTTCAAGGAATATTGTAGGGTAATCAAAGTGTGCACACATGAAATAACAAAATAACATAATTACTTGTTCCACAACATGTGACACAAGCTCTTAAGTTCTGTAGAAGTTTGAAAAGGAAGGCATGTCAGTGTTTTAGGTTTTTTGTTTAAAGTAAGTCTGCTTTTATTTATTTTGGAATGATTTGGAGAATCACAGCCTCCTTATCCTTACACATTTAAACTGCATATACTATTTGCAAGAATTTTGCTTTTCATTTTTTATGCAGTATAGTGCCCTCTGGTGAATGTTCATTCCTGCATAAGAATTTTATTTCACTTATTTATTTTGTAAAATTAGTTATTGTATGAAACAGAACTAGAAAATAAATTCTATTTGCCTATCAGTTTCTGGAAAATAATGACATGTTGAATAAGAGAAAGACAATATTCTAGTTTATAATTACAAATTTTAAATGACTGTGACTTAAGCCCATGTAGATTTCTTTTAGTAGGTGTAAGGAAAATTTGCCTGCCTTCTTTCTGCAGTTACTTTCCTTTGTGAGAAGTAGATTAAACTCTCTGTGTTTATTAATAGTGTTGTCAGTTGCTATTTTTTCATTTCTTACAGACAAACAAGTTTTAGTTAAACCGATGCCTCAATGAAATACAACAAAGTCAAGGGCATTATTCTACAGGGGAAACCATTTGACCTGTAGCCTCAAATATCCCAGGTCAAACTGGGCTGCATCAATTTTTCCCTTTATTTAAATAATGAATTATCTCTTAACCCTTTATTAACAGCATGCTTACTTAATGAGATAGAATCTACGTTTTCTGGACATAACTGAAAGCTAGCTTGTGTTTAAAATGGTTTGTAACAGTATAATGAGTCAGGGCAAATAGCTGTTTTAGTTAGATATATTTTAAGATTCTGAATATAGACTATGATTTCAGTCCAACTCTTGACTTTTCTCAAGAAGTAAACTAAACTTCACCAAAACAAAAAGGTGAATATCTTAAAAGAACAGTCATTTCCCTTACCAATTTTTAAATTCTAGGTACTAAGAACTCTTTCAGATAGTAACAAGACAACTAACTGCAGGTTTAATCTGCTATTTGTGAATGACTCTATTGTTTCTTTTAGAGACCTGATTACAGCACTTATAAAGACATTAACATATAAATATATATATAATATTTATATTTACTTATTTTTAAGTAGACATAAGTTGAAGGGAATATATTTTGAATTCTGCTAATTATTAATGTCAACTCGTGTTGATATGATCTTCCTTTCCCACTAGTAATCTCTATATACATCACTCAAAACTCCCTTCTGAACTGACAGATTGATGGAAATATTTATAATTCCCTGTGACAAAGAAAGAAACCAGGCTAGCCCAGTTCAGCTAATTTGACTATTGAAGACTAATTAACATTGACATGTTTGTTGCAAAAATATCAAAGCCATGGGGAACTTGGTCAAAAATAATGCTCATAAGTTTGGAGAATTTAGTACATCTTGGATAAAATTCTTCATATTCTTCACGAAGAAGCTTATATACTCACTAAAATGTATTCTCCCTTCAAGATATACCTAAGTGGATAAATTTGAACTGGATATTGGGGGCAAGATGGCCGACTAGATGCAGTCAGTTGAAACAGCTGCCACTGAGGGAATGAGACAACTGGCACACTAACAGATCTTCAGAAGGAAGGCACTGAGAATGGACAGAGGGAAGACATGGAAGCTGGGCTGAAGGGGAAAGAACCTGGAAGCCCTGCACCAGGCTGCTGCACACTAGGACTCATTTCTGGCCTCCAGCAAATCCAGGGAAATGAATGAATTGAACTGACAAGGAGTGACCTGCTCTTGCCATGGACCTCTGGAATCCTGGCAGAAGGAGACCAACCCCTTGACCACCATGGACACTTGAGTTGGCAGGGAGAGCTGCTTAGAGAAGTGGTAGGGACAGCATGCCAGCTGAAGTGGAGCCCAGAGGGTTTGGCACGGGAGCGTCTTTAATAAAGCATGGTCAGGGATGGCCACCTCCTAAGCTTGACTTGCTCCCACAGGAAACATTAGCCTTAGAGGAACTCTTGGACTTGGATGCTGCAAGACAGTCTTGCCTGTCAGATGGGGCCAGTCTGACTTGAGCATCCCTTGGTCTGCTGGCATTTCCTAGGGCCCCATCCTGGCCGTGCCTGCTTGCGAGGCAGACTTTGGTGCTCTGGGGGCCCACATTATACCTTCTGTGTTGGCAGACCATGACTAAGTGGTGGAGAGCTCCAGCACTGGGGCCTCCACGGCCATGCACCAGTCCCCCAACTCCTTCCCCACACTGCAGCTTCCCCTGGGCCCAGAGCAAGCCTGTACATCTTTTTGCCAGCATTTGCATGTACAGGCAGGTTTTGGTTTCCTTGCCTGCCAGTCAGAACAGTGTGTGCATGCACTCTGTCCTGCCACTGCCATAGCAGGAGTGCAGTCCACCTCCCTTTCCCTCACCAACTGCCATTGCAATTGGAGCCTTGCTGGTCACAGAGCCAGCCTGCCCTTCCTCTGCCAGTGCCTTGCCCTTGTGCCAACACTGGTTTGGGAGAGGAAGTAGGCACAGAGAACAACATACCCTCCCCCACCCTGAGTGACTATTCCTGTGGCGCACAGAGAAAGCACACAGACCTATGCCCACCAGCACCCAGTCCCTGTTCCAACACCACCACCAGCATGACCTCACACACAGTTGCCAGCAGGGGCTGCCTGAACCCCCACCAACCACATTGCCTCCACCATTGTAGTGAATGTCTGCACAGAGATAGGGACCGCGGTACCCACTAGCATCCTGCCACAGCCAATGAGCATGCACCCTGCCATGCTACTGCTGCTGCTGGCATGTGCAAAGGAGGACAGATCCCTTTGCCACAACACTATGAAATGCTTTGGCTAACACCACCCTTTGGAGTGTAGTGCACAGTGGTCCAGGAGCGCATCACTGCCCACCCCTCCCCCCACCCCAGTGCAGTGGATTCCTAACATCAAGGAGCCAAAGTTGGGGCCCAATACAAGTCCACCTGCATTAGAGGCACCTCCCAGTCCAGGAGTTGGGAGCTGGGTGTTGGCTCCCTAAAATCTTCCAGAAAGGAAGTCAGTAAACTGAATCCACCTTATACCATAATCAAACCCTCAAGGCAATCAAATAGGATAAAAGAAAAAAACCCATCCAAAGGTCAGCAACTTCAAAGACTGAAGGAACATAAGCCCACAAAGATGAGAAAGAACCCGTGCTAGAACCCTGACAACTCAAAACACCAGAGTGCCTTCCTTCCTCCAAATGACCATACCACCTCTCCAGTAAGGGTTCTGGACTGGGCTGAGATGGCTGAAAGGATATAAACAGAATTAAGAATATGGATAGGAATTAAGATCATTGAGATGCAAGAGTACATTGACACCCAATCTAAGGAAGCTAAGAGTCACAATAAAATGATGCAGGAGCTGACAGGCAAAATAGGCAGTATAGAAAAGAACATTAACTGATAGAGCTGAAAACACACTACAAAATTTATCAATGCAATCATAAGTATTAATAGCAGAATAGACCAAGCAGAGGAAAGAATCTCAGAGGTATAAGATTGGCTGTCTAAAATAAGACAGGCAGATAAAAATACGGAAATAAGAATGAGAAGGAACAAACAAAACCTCCTAGAAATATGGAATTATGTAAAGAAACTAAATCTATGACTCGTTGGTGTCTCTGAAAGAGATGGGGAGAGTACAACCAACTTTGAAAACATATTTCAGGATATCATCCACGAGAACTTAGCCAACCTAGCTAGAGAAACAGACATTCAAATTCAGGAAATGCAGAGAACCCAAGTAAGATACTTCACAAGAAGATCATCCTGAAGACACATAATAATCAGATTATCCAAGGTTGAAATGAAAGAAAAAATGTTAAAGTCAACTAGAGAGTAAGGCCAGGCCACCTACAAAGGGAAGCCTGTCAAACTAACAGCAGACCTCTCAGCTGAAAACCGACAAGCCAGAAGAGATTGGGGGCCAATAGAAGAAATTCCAACCCAGAATTTCTTATCTAGCCAAACTAAGCTTCACAAGCAGAGGAGAAATAAGATCCTTTTCAGACAAACAAATGATGTGAGAAATTTGATACCAGCAGACTGCCTTACAAAACCTCCTGAAGGAAGCACTAAATATAGAAAAGAAAGACTGTTACCAGCCCTTGGAAAAACACACTGGAGTACACAGACCAGTGACACTATAAAGCAACCACATAAAAAGTCTACATAATAATCATCTAATATCATAATGACAGGATCAAATCCACACATATGAATACCAACCTTGAATGTAAACAGGATAAATATCTCAATTAAAATGTGAAGAATGGCAAGTTGGATAAAGAATGAAGACCAATGGCAAGTTGGATAAAGAATGAAGACCCAATGGTATGCTGTCTTCAAGAAACCCATCTCGCACGCAATGACACTCTTAGGTTCAAAATAAAGGGATGGAGACAAATCTACCAGATAAATAGAAAACAGAAAAAAAAAGCAAGGGTTCTAATCCTAATTTCAGACAAAACAGACTTTCAACCAAAAAACATCAAAAAAAGACAAAAAAAAAAAAAAAAAAAAAAAAAAAAAAAAGAGAGAGCATTACATAATGGCAAAGAGTTCAATTCAACAAGAAGACCTAAGTATCCTAAATATATACGCACTCAACACAAGAGCACCCAGATTCATAAAGCAAGTTCTTAGAGACCTTCAAAGAGACTCCCATGGAATAATAGAGACTTTAACTCCCCAATGAAAATATCAGACAGATCATCAAGATAGAAAATTAACAAAGATATTCAGGACCTGAACTCAGCTCTGAATTAAGTGGATCTGGTAGATATCTGCAGAACTCACCACCCAAAGACAAGAGAGTATACATTCTTCTCATTGCTGCATGGTAGGTACTCTAAATTTGATCACATGATTAGACATAAAACACTTCTCAAGAAATGCTGAAAGAACTGAAATCACAACAGCCAATCTCTGAGACCACAGCACAATCAAATTAGAAATCAAGACTAAGGAATTCACTCAAAACCATACAGTTACATGGAAATTGAATAACCTGTTCCTGAGTTACTTCTGGGTAAACAATGAAATTAAGGCAGAAACCAAGAAGTTCTTTGAAACTAATGAGAGCAAAGATACAACATACCAGAATCTCTGGGGCACAGCTTAGGCATTGTTAAGAGGGAAATTTATAGCACTAAACACCCACATCAAAAAGTCAGAAAGATCTCAATGTCACAACCTAACATAACAACTAAAAGAACTAGAGGACCAAGAGAAAACCAAGCCCCAATGTAGCAGAAGACAAGTAATAACCCAAATCAGAGCTGAATGGAAGGAGACTGAGACAATTAAAATCATTCAAAAGATCAACATATCCAGGTGTTAGTTTTTATAATTAATAAAACAGATAGATTGCTAGCTAGACTAACCGACAAATAAAGAAAATAAAGAAAAAAAAGAGAGAAGATCCACAATTAGAAACAAAAAGGGGTGTTACCACTGACCCCACAGAATTACAAATAGCCATCAGATAATATTATGAATACCTCTATGCACATAAACTAGAAAATCTAAAAGAAATGGATAAATTTCTGGAAAAATACACTCTCTCGAGACTGAACCAGGAAGAAATTGAATCCTCAAATAGACCAATAATGAGCTCTGAAATTGAGGCAGTAATAAATAACCTATCAACCAATAAAAGCCCAGGATCAGACAGAGTCACAGCTGAATTCTACTAGATGTACAAAGAAGAGCTAGTACCATTCCTACAGACATGATTCCAAAAAGCTGAGGAGGAGGGACTCCTCCTTAACTCATTCTATGATTCCAGCATCATCCTGATATCAAAACATGGCAGAGACACAACAAAAAGAGAAAACTTCAGTCCAATATCCTTGATGAACATCGATGCAAAAATTCTCGACAAAATACTGGCAAACTGAATCCAGCAGCACAACAAAAAGCTTACCCACCATGATCAAGTATGCTTTATGCCTGGGATGCAACATTAGTTCAATATACACAAGTCAATAAATGTGATTCATCATATCAAACAGAAGTAAAGAAAAAAAACTAACATGATTATTTCAATAGAAGCAGAAAAGGCTTTTTATGAATTTCAACAGCCCTTCATGTTAAAAACTCTCAAAAAACTAAGCATTGAAGGAACATACCTCAAAATAATAAGAGCCATCTTTGAGAAACCCACAGCCTACAACATCACACTGAATGGGCAACAGCTGGAAGCATTCTCCTTGAAAAGTGACACAAGATGAGGATGCCTCTCTCACCCTTCCTATTCAACATAGTATTGGAAGTCCTGACCAGAGCAATCAGGCAAGAGAAAGGAATAAAAGGCATCCAAATAGGAAGAGAGGAAGTCAAACTATCCCTATTTGCAGACACATGATCTTATATCTTGAAAACCCCATCGTCTCAGCCCAAAAGCTCTGTAAACTGATAAACAACTTTAGCAAAGTCTCAGGCTACAAAGTCAACATAGAAACATCACTAGCATTCCTACAGAACAACAACAGTCAAGCTGAGAGTCAAATCAGGAATGCAATCCCCTTCACAATTGCCAGAAAATGAATAAAATACTTAGGCAATAGGTATTGTAAATAATAGTAAATAGGAGTAAATACAGCTAATCAGAAAGGTGAATGATCTCTACAAGGAGAACTACAAAAACCTGCCTAATGAAATCAGAGATGACACAATCAAATGGAAAAACATTTCATGCTCGTGAATAGGAAGAATTAATATCATTACAATGGCCATACTGCTCAAAGCAATGTATAGATTCAGTCCTATTTCTCTTAATCTACCAATGACATTTTTCACAAAACTAGAAAAAAACTATTTTAAAATTCATATGCAACCAAAAAGAGCCCAAATAAATAAGGCAATCCTAAGCAAGTGAACAAAGCTGGAGGCATCATGGTACTTGACTTCAAACTATGCTACAGGGCAACAGTAACCAAAACAGCATGGTACTGGTACAAGAACAGACACATGGAACAATGGAACAGGATAAAGAGCCCAGAATTATGGCTGCACACTTACAATGATCTGATCCTTGACAAAGCTGACAAAAACAAGCAATAGGGAAAGGACTCCCTATTCATTAATGATGCTGGGATAACTGGCTAGCCATATGCAGAAGACTGAAGCTAGACCCCTTCCTTACACCACATACTAAAATCAACTCAAGATGGATTAAAGACTTAAATATAAAACCCAAAACTATAAAAACCCTGGAAGAAAACCTAGTCAATACCATTCTGGACATAGGATCAGGCAAAGATTTTATGCCAAAGACGCCAAAAGCAATTGCAACAGAAGCAAAAATTTACAAATAGCTACAAATAGCTAACGTAATTAAGCTAAAGAGCACAACAACAACAAAAAACTATCAACAGAGTAAACAGAGAACATACAGAATGGGAGAAAATTTTTGCAAACAATGTGTCCGACAGTTGTCTAATATACAAGGAACTTAAAGAAATTTACAAGATAAAACAATCCCATTGAAAACTGGGCAAAAGACATGAACTTTTCAAAAAAACAAAAAAAAAGACATATATGAGGCCAACAAGCATATGAAAAAAGCTCAAAATCAGTGATCATTAGAGAAATGCAAATCAAAACCAAAATGAGATACCATCTCATACCTGTTAGAATGGCTATTATTAAAGAGTCAAAAAATAACATGCTGGCAAGGTTGCAGAGAAAGAGAAACGGTTATACATTACACAATGTTTGTAGGAGTGTAAATTAGGTCAACCATTGTGGAAAGTATTGTGGCAATTCCTCAAAGACCTAAAAACAGAAATACCCTTTGACCCAGCAATTCCATTACTTGGTATATACCCAAAAGTATACAAATCATTCTATAATAAAAACACATACATGCATCTGTTTATTGCAGCACTTTTCACAATAGAAAAGATGTGGCATCAACCTAAATGCCCATCAATGATTTGATTGGATAAAGAAGATGTGGTAAATAAATACCATGAAATACTATGCAGTCATAAAAAAGAATGAGATTATGTCCTTTCCATGAACATGGCTGGAGCTGGAGGCCATTATTCTTAGCAAACTAACGTGGGAAGAGAAAACTAAATACCACATGTTCTCACTTATAAGTGGGAGCTAAATGATAAGAACTTATGAACACAAAGAAGGAAACAACAGACACCAGGGTCTTCTTGAGGAGGGTAGGTGGGAGGAGGGAGAGGATCGGGAAAAATAACTAATGGGTACTAGGATTAATACCTTGGTGATTAAATAATCTGTACAGCACACCCCCATGACACAAGTTTAGCTATATGACAATCATGCACATGTACCCCTGAACTTAAAATAAACATTAAAAAAGAAAAAAGTGACAAACGTCATTTTATGCATTTAGTTAAAACTTATTTTCTCAGTTGTTGTTGTTCATTGTAAAATACCTAATCTGTTTATTGCAGTCTCTTGAGACACTTTTAAACAGAGTAGCCATCAAATATTTAATGGCTGTTAATGTTAAATGTTTAACAAGAAAAAGTTTATAGAATGAAAATAAAAAATATAGACTGGTAAGTAAGATATAAAACTTATTCAGTAGAACTCAGCTTTACTAGATTAACGTATATTTTATTTGGGTAGGCTAAGAGTAATCCTACCATGATCTCTATTAAATTCAGTCTAAACTTATACAACTTGGCAAGTGCTTGCTATGATTTTACCTTCTTCAGACTAAAAGTGTACTTCCTTCTAGTAAGAGTCAAATGATGAAGGTTCTAGTTTGACCCTCTCCTTTTAACTTCCTGTGTGACATTAAGGCAAGTCACTTATCCTTTCTCAGCCCTATTTATATATAAAAGAGGAATTATAACCGCCTTACTTGCTTCCCTAAGTAGATGGAAAAATTGAGTAAAAAATGTGAAAATTTGTTTGCAAAGTATCAATGTATATATTTTTTTGTTTTATTCCTGCCTTCATTAGATTATGAGCTACTTTAAGACAGAAACCGCATTTTATTGTCTTATCCTAATTTTCATTTATTAAATACTGGTAACAAAAAGATTAATAATGGTATCAATTCTGGAAGAACATACACTTTATTATATGGGAGGATGGAGAAGGGGATTAAGTGGGAATGGCAGACAAATGTTCAACCAATTATAATGCTATAGACCTATGTAACAGAGGCATATAAAAATACAAGAAAGGGCCATTGAAACAGAGATGGGAAAGTTATTGATTCTGACTTGTGGGAATCATATTGTTTCTCAGAGGAGATGACTTTAGAAGCTGTACCTGAAGCATAGGTAGGATATTTTTTCAGGCAAAGTCGGAAACAGAGGGGATTCTAAGCAGAGAGAAGAACCTGGAGAAAGCACAGATGTGTAGAAGTACTTTGCATTTTCTGGAAAGACTGAGTAATTTGGTATTATTGAGGTGAAGGGTAAATGCCTGGGGAACTGGCTTGAGAAGATCCCAGAGAAGCTGGCTACGCTTACGTTTTTAGAAGCTTGGAGAAAATATTCTCAGAAGAAAGATTGGTTAGAGGAAAAGGAGACCAGAGGCTGGGGATTATCTAGAAGGCTGCTGTAGTTCTCCGTAATCCTCAAAGAGATTTTGAGGATTTGACAGTGGCAATGGGAATGAAGAAGGGATTTGTTTGAGAACTATCGCTGAAATAACATTGACGAGATTTGGTGATTGAAAGAATAATCTAAGATAGCAAAAATGAACATTTTCAGCTCTTGTGACTCAGAACCACGCACATTGCCTTGTACATAGGAAGAAGCTATTAAATTGTCTAATCGGATTGATTAAAGCTCTTTGCTAGTAGCACATATTAATAATATTATCATAAAGTTAAGGCTTTAATTTCTTTTCTAGGCTACCATTCCAGTAACATTTGGGAGCATTAAATTCACTATTAAATGATTTTTAAGGTCTCTAAGGGCAAGAAAACAATTCTGTTTTTCAAGTGAAAGCATAAAGAATTTATAGATTGGCTTTCTTGTTCTTGAAGACAGAGAAATATAGATATTCAAAAGCTTGCTAATTGCTATCATTTCAACAAAATTGGGTTGAAGTTTATGTTTTCAGTATACTTAGTAAAAGGGCTTACTATACAGAGTTATAGTAACTTTAATTAGAAGATTGCGTTTGTAAAAAAATTTAATTACCTTAGCTAATTCTCAACAATGGCCTCTGAAGTTGACTGAAAATATGTTATCATACCCAAATGGTAGCTGAGAACGCTGATGCTTAAAAGAGTGAAATCATTTGTCTAAGTATGACAGCTGGTAAATTCCAGTGTCAGGAATTGCCTTCATCTTTTTTTCTCAAATTGACTTATTTATTTTTTACATTGACGTATAAAAGTGTATGTATTTATCATGTACAACGCAATGTTTTGAAGTATGTATACAATGTAGATAATAGCTAAGATATGGAAATAACCAAATTGTTTATCAACAGATGAATAGATTTTAAAATCTGGTGTATATCAACAATGGTATAAAATTCAGCTATAAAATAACATTTTCTGTTTGTAACAACATGGGTGAATCTGGAGGACATGCCCCATCTTTTGATTTCAATTTTGATTGAGACTCAGGAATATGATTTTCTACCAGGCTCCTCAGGTTACTCTTCAACAGATAGCACTTGAGGATCATTACATTTTAAACTAAACTGGGGAGTAAAAGACAAGAATAGAGTTTGGGAGAAGAGTTATCTAAAATAGAAGTAGGTGTCTATGGGATTGTAATGGGATTGTAGAGGACTGTAGGGTAGAGTCTGGGAAACATGGAGAAAGAGTTAAACTTCTAAGCCCTTAACCCAATTCCTGAGTTCAGAAACATGGAGCAGTGGTTGTGGTGGTAGTACTGCTGTCTTTTTTGTTATTATTTGTGTATTTAAGCCAACATCAAATTAAGCAGAAGTGGAGCAAATTTAAGTATAAAACTATCTGTCCTCCCTTACTTGGACCTAATGGTGAAAATGTGTTCATAACTTCCCTGGTGAAAGTCAAAATGCATATCTTGCAGCAAAATATAAGTTCCAAGAGGGCAAGATCTTTGCCTGCTTTCTTCATTGTTCTCTCCTCAGAACCTAGAACCATGTCTGCTACAGACCATGTACTACAAAATATTTATGGAATCAAAGTTCCGGGGAAAGACGTGTTTTAATGTACCCTTTGTTCTTGTTGCTAAGAAATGATGTAATTGAGGTCTCAAAAGGCTGAGATACCAGAACATAACTTAAAAGCAGTAGGTGTTTGGTTGCATTGCTCTTTATTGAACTTCCATAAGTACTCCCCAAGACTGGGCTGAGTATTGTTTGGTAAGGCATGATCTTAGTGACTGTTGGGTCTTTTGAAATAGAATTATTACTCCAAGTACATTATACACTAAATAGACCTTTTGAGCTAGCCTAGGGATATTACATTTAGAATGAGTTGCGTCAATTTACTTGCAATTTAGGAAAAGTGGTAAATCGATGTTCAGGGGATTATTATGAAATTATCTGAAAGATGTTTGCACCTTGATGAGATTTAATTTTTACTATTTTTTGATGATACTAATTATGATCCTTGTGTATTTATTCCAAGGGCCTTTTATCCATGATCTGATTTATATTGGTATTCACAGCAGCAGCTCAATCATATGGGAGATATTATTCCTATTTTGTAGATGATATTTGAGACTTAAGGAGCTAAAGCAAGGCACATCAAATTGCTTCGATATTTAGTCTAGTTTTGTTGGTTATAGTTTTGTCTCCCTGTGGATGAGGTAAAGTCACAGGGCTGGGTTCACATCATTTAATTACTTTGAAAATTTAAAGTAAAAAATATGAATTCAGAAACACTTTTCAAATTGTAGTTAAAGCAATAAATGATAAGAGTACAGTTAGAATAATTTGCTGCTTAGCACAAGTCCAACAATATAATAGAAGATAATAATTAAAAATAATTAAAAGTGAAGAATATAATTTCCAAACATGTTCACATATCTTATTTCACTGAATTCTTGAAATAATGTCTATTTTATAAGGGTAAGGAAACTGACTTTCATAGGAAACAAATGACTTACCCAGGGCTATATAACTGGAAAGAGTTGTTCCACTTCTATAAAATATATTTCTCCAAGTGTGCCCAATAGAAAATGAGTTTTGAAGATTTTGAAAGGTTTCTCCCATCCCCTCCAGAATAAGAAGTTTTATTTTCAAATATGCCTAAGAAACAGAGTCGAGTCCCTTCCTTCCTTCCTTCCTT
>NW_016812199.1:0-4198 GCF_001698545.2 Rhinopithecus bieti | reverse complement strand
AAAAAAAAAAAAAAAAAAAAAAGAAAAAAAAAGAAACTAGGCTTACTTGTGTTTCAAATCCTCTCCTAGTTAGTGTTCTGTTGGCACATGGTGAAGAATGTACTTCCCTGAGAATCTTTGACACTTGATGATGGTTATGTCTGAATCTGTTTAGTACCTTGCGCCCTTGCATTGCCTGTCTAAATGAACACTGTTGATAAAATACATACTGCATTTGTAAAATGTACAATGGTTTGTACACTTATCTGCTGATAGAATAAAATACAAATGTATTCATTTGACTTACGAGGAAAGCATCATGATACAGTAGAAAGATACCAGAAGCCAGACAAGAGTCAGAAGACCCTAGTTCAAGTCATGGCTCCCAAATTACAAATATGTAGCTATGGTAAAGTCATTTAGCCTTGCTAAATCTCTTTCTTCATTTGGAAATGGGAAAAATAATAGCCCATTTTGCTTCGTTGGGTGTAAACTGTCTTATTTTCTTCAGAGTTTTACAATCTGGAAGCCCTTCTTTGGATCCTACCCCACCATAATTTTCAAACCTAGAGGGTTGCCCACACATGAAATTGATGTCAGTAGCCTGAAGAGGCTAATGCACTTTCATAACATGGGATTTTTGTTCCCATAATTTTGGAGGGAAAGTAAGTTGCATTATTGGGTAAGCACCTTAAATCTTTTTTTGTAATACATTTTTAAATTGATCATGTTATTTCTTAACATTATAAAGCAGTGATTCTCAAACTTAGGAGAACATTATAGACCGGAGGGAGCTTGTTAAATAGTATACATTTTCAAGTTTCACCCAAAGGTTCCATGGTTTTGGGTGGGAGAGTCACTGTTAGAAACCCTGTTTCAATCATGAAGAATCCCATGAACAGATATGCAAAATAAAATGACTTATAAAGATTAGTCAGGCACAGATACAAGTTCCCTGTTCTGGGTCCATTATTTTGTGTTTCAGGCCACACTTCTGTCTCTGTTGCCAAGAAGGGGAGATATAGATTGGGTGATGTTCTCGTATGTCTCAGAACACAAATCCATTGTAATCTGGTTTCATGAACTGTACAATCCAATCAGTCTCTGTGCAAATCTATGCATCATATTGCTTTGACACTGGTACAGGATCATTTTAGTGGATGTATTGCATCCACAGTTGTCAATTTTTAATTAATAAATCTCTTGTGACTGCAGAATTGACTGGGTGTATACTAAAATATATGTGCACTAAAAATAGATTTTTAGCTTCATTTATCTTGGTGTGATTATTACACATTCTGTGCCCGTATCAAAATATGTTGTGTACCCCATAAATATATACAACCTACTATGAAATAAAAATAAAAAACAGATTTTTAGGATTCTGTTACCCATTACGATTCTGACAGAACACAGTAATGAATCTAGAAACTGTCAACAACAAACTTGTGTATTTTAAAATAAAACTATTTTTGTGCATCTATAAACAGACTGAGAAAGAGTATAATTTGGTTTTGCTAATGTGAAAAGACAGCTAATGGGTATTGGGGCTAAAGTTTTGACATAAAACATTTATAATTGAGAATTGTGCTTGTGATGATCTGCTTACAAATCCTAAAAAGGAAGAAAAATACTTATTCATGTTACAAGATAAGTAGCTTTGAGGTAAAAATTTGGACTTAACCATTTTCTATACTATAATATTTATTTCAGCTTTATTTTATTCTATTTTAGTTTTTAATATTTTTCATTTCCATCACTTCGTAAAGGCCCTGTAACAGTATATTTGCTTTAGGTTAAAGAAAATAAAAGCAGAAATGCAACACATCCCAGCAGGTTAAGCATTTCAGTCTGCCTTCCATAGTACTTTTTAAGTGTGGTAGTGATATTTTGTTACTCAATATTAATATAATTACAATCAGAAAATACTACAGTTTCTAATATAAGGTATGAATATATCATAAATGTTTCCAGATCACAAACAATAATAATTATTTTTGAAATTTAACTCCTGGGCAGACAGTGTGTTTTAGAGGATTTTGAAATCTTACTAGGAAAAACATAAAAATGTAGCTTTTATTATCATCACATGGCCATTATAACTGTAAAATTGGTTGTGTTAAGAATTGAAGATCAGGGTTCATGGATTACATTGTCAATTTTGTCATAAACTTCCTATTTAACTATGAACATTTAACTTCACACCTTTTGTTCTTGAATTTACCTCCTGTAAAATATGGTAATAATGTTTTACTGTGTTATACAGGATGTTATGAAGCTTAACTTTCCTTTTTCAAGATTCCCAAATATAAAGGACCATAAAAAATATTAGCACTATTATTCTGACTGTCATTTTGTGACCAGTTTTAGCACAGTATGTATAAATAAATTGAGAAGGTATAGTCTCCTTTTTTCTACTATGTAGTTCAAGAAGTTTGCATGTATCTTTCCCTTATATTTCTCATGGACTCAGAGGAACTCATGGACTTGAAGGAAGCATCTTGCACATCCCTTGACTTAAGTTGAAAAATTATTTATTTTATTAATTGAGCAAGCATTTATTGGACACCTACATGCCAGCAATTGCATTTTGTCCTGGAAGTTCAAAAAGTGTATTGTTCCTGTTCCTGCTTTTAGGAGGCTCAAAAGTATAGATCTCAAGTTTCTTCATCTGAGTCCTTCTGCTATTGCTTTAGGTACAGTGCAGGAACGCAGGATGCTGATAGGACCAAACAAAGCATGTCAGTTGATCATGCCTACTATTCATGATCATGTCTGCTATTTCATATTCATGAAGCTTTAAGGCACTCACTCTTAGTTTCCATCATTCATCCATTATCTAACTGTGAGACCTTGGGCACATCAGCTATGCTCCTTTGCATCACAGTTTTCTCACCTGTGATCTCTAAGACCTCATTAGTTCTCAGTTTCTGTGGTTTCTCTCTTCCAGTTATGGATGTGACACTGGTTTGTAAAGGCAAGGAAGTTTGTTTCTTTTGATTAGCTTCATTAGACAATCACGACTGGCAAAGAGTGTCGGGGATGCAAGGTCTCCTAACAATCCTTGAGTAAATAACATATTCCATGGTATGTTAAAGGGAAATGGTGAGCTTGGTGATTCTATCTAACCTACCGTAAACACAAACAAACTCTTAAACCAAGTTTGTTGTCTGCTTGAATTGCAGTTCCTTAAATTAGAGCAATGAATCAAACGGTATTTTACTTTGAGGTTATTGTTATGTGTAGTGTTAAGTGAGGCCAGAAATGATACTTTTTATTTTTCAAACAAGGGGCTTTATGTGATTTACTGTATCTCTGTAGTAGGCTGATTTATCTTGCTCAGGATATCCTCATTGTTTGTACTCCTCAGAGTCCTTCGAAAACTCAACGCATAATTTCCATCCCAGTGCAGATAACACAGGCTCCCTAAAAGTTTTAACTTAGAATCTGTGTTTTTCTTTTCCTCTTTCACATGAGTGGAAGGAGGCTTGGAAGGAGGAGCTGGCCTCCTACCATTTGTATATCATGGCCCAGCAACTCCATGTTTTAGGCTATTATTTCAAAATCCAATATATTCAAACTTTGGCCTTTGAGAGCAATAATATCAGTACACAGGGACAATAGGGTGATAAATATAGAAATTTCATCAAGGAAAAGACTATATCCTGTCATTTTGAATCAATGTTTAGAAGATGTTCTCAACATTCACCACCTACTATGGGCTTTACCTTTGTGCTTATGAAGAAAAAAATGATTAGAAAAGAAGGTGACTGTGCTTCTTTCAAATATTACCGTGGTGTAACAAAATAAGTTTAATATATGCCAAGAGTGAGCTCCACTAACACTGCGATGATAATTTGATGTGAGTCCCTTTTGAGCCTTGCGTAATTGCTGCCATGATAGGTAGTGCAGTGCTGTGAAGAATGGTTTGTGCATAGGCACCCAAAATTTGACTGACCGGCATAACACAACTGTTAAATTTTCTAGTTTACTTTTCTTCACAGTATTGATTCATTTGTTACCATTAAAAATGCCCACTTTGTTCAAAGGCATGATTACTATCTCTGTTTTTTGGAATTACATATTATATCATGATCACAAAAGCGATTTTGTATTAAAATGCATGTACTTTTGCATTTAGGATGTGTATAATTTTTCTGAGTGTGATTATATTCTTTTAAGAATACTAATTTAAAAACCTCCCTCATTTAACCATGCG
>NW_016812198.1:0-2945 GCF_001698545.2 Rhinopithecus bieti | reverse complement strand
CAAGAAACTGACAGAACAGGAGCATTGCCATTTTGGACAACACCACCATTTTACAGTTCCCTTTGATTAAAAACCACCTAAATCCAACTCAAAGGGCATCAGCCTAATGGCTACTGTCAGCATGACCATAAACTACAAATGACATCTCCTACCCTAAGAGAAAAGCCTCCCCAGTGAGAGACATGTCAACCCCAAGATAACATCACCTCCACTCAGATATATTCCAACTCTGCCATAAACTTCTCCTCCACAGAGAAACATTCCAAGCCTATCAAAAGCTCTCTAACACTTAACTCTTACAAACTCTTAGTCTGTAAGACAAAGTGCTCCTGACTGAAATCAGTCAGAAACATTTATCAGGTTTATTCTCCAAAATAAGTCTGTCTTTCACTGTTGAGCTACTTTTCATATATTTTCCCTCTTTATTTAATTATTTTAGAAACAGACTGTAGACAGCTGTTAATCATTCAAAAAATCTTGTTAACTATCCAGGCTAGATGTAACGGTTACTTGGAGACAGAATATTTGGTTACAAATGTGCTTTTGAATGACAGTTCGGATCAGGTTATTACTTGAAACAACAGTACATATAAATTGTCAACAGGGACTTATGTGAGGTAGCTCGTCCCTTTCCTGAGATTAATTGAAAATTAAATTACGTTTACTTGAAAGTAAATTACCAGCAAGCCAAGGAATTCTTCATCAGGTTTTCATTTGTTTATAAAACAGTGATAAAGCATTTTACTCTAAAACGTAATGCTCACAATGTTCAATTACAGAGGAGATAATTTAATAACCCATGCTATCAGTAATGAAAATCACAGTAACTTTGGCATTTTGCAGTGCAAATATTCAGCGTGTTGGCCTATGTATTTCCAACAATGTATAAAAATTACATTCAAAAGAATATCAGTGGTTTGAAGACTGCTTGGATTAGCTGAAATCTCCAAAACACAAAGGAATACCCATAAGTCAACTGCAGTATTGGTCCTAACTGTCCCCACTATTTCTGATTCTTTTTATCAAAAAAGCACTCTTTTATAATGAAAATTCATAAAGAGCCTCCCCAGCACACATTTGCATTCCTTACACTGTGAGTAAAGTTCAACATTTTTTCATATGCTTAAAGGTCATTTTTTTTCTAATTTGATTTTTTTTTTAACTTTTATTTTATGTTCAGTGGTGCAAGGGCAGATTTGTTGTTGGGCAAACTTGTGCTCTGGGGGTTTTTGGTACAGATTATTTCATCACCCAGGTATTAACCCTAGTACCCATTCGCTGTTTTTCCTAATCCTCTCCCTCCTCCCACACTCCGCCTTCTGAAAGGCCCTAATGTGTGTTGTTGCCCTCTATGTGTCCATGTGTTCTCATCATTCAGCATCCATTTATAAGTGAAAACATGTAATATTCGGTTTTCTGTTCCTATGTTTATCAGAACATCATTTTTCGCTAATTATCTGTGCTTTTCACTGATTCTTAAAACATCTCTTTCCTTCTTTTTTATTTTTTGTAAGTTTCTACATACTGGGAGTATTAGCCACTTGTCTGTTTTAAATCCTGCAAATATTTTCATGTTATTTGTCACTGACTTTTTACTTCACTTATGGGATTTTATGCAATGTAGAATTTTTTTTATTGTACTTAAATTTATCAGTCTTTTTTACTGATATGGGTTTTGTGTTATAAAAAGCCATTTCCCCACTCTCAGGTCATAGAAAAAAGTTTCGACTTTCCTGCTAGTTCTTTCATAGTTCATTTATTTAAAAAAAAATAGATCTGTGTTCCATTGGGGATTCTTTCTTGAGTATGGTAAGATGGTTGTGTCTAAATGTATCTTTTCTTAAATGGCTGCACATATTTGTCATAATACCATTTTTTAAAGTCCACTATTGCCTAAATGATATTAAGTCTAACTTCATCCTCTACTGCATTTCTATATGTCCTTGGCTCTATTTCTCTACTTTCAGTTCTTTCATTACTTTCTTTATTCTTATGCTAGTTTGATAGTCTTTTTTTTTTTTTTTTTTTTCCTTTTGAGGCAGAGTCTCCCCCTGTCATCCAGACTGGAGGGCAGTGAGGCAATCAGCAATTCTCCTGCGTCAGCCTCCCTGGTAGCTGGGACTATAAGCTTACACCACAATGCCTGGCTAATTTGTGTATGTTTAGTAGAGACAGGATTTCATCATGTTGACCTGGCTGCTCTCAACCTCCAGAATTCAAGTGATCCACTTCCCTTAATCTCCCAAAGTGCTGGGATTACAGATGTGAGCCAACACATCAGTTTTGATAGTAAATTTGTTGCATATTTTAATATCCAGTGTGATAAGGTTGCCCTCGTGAGTCTTCGTGTTGTTAACCATCCTCACTTAATAAAATATTATTTAGTTGGTCTTCATTACCCAGATACTCAGCAACCTCAAAGTTTGGTAGACCTGGAGGTGCATGGTGGATGGTTTAGAGTGTTAGTGGGCGACCCCAAACCAGCAAGCCTTTCTAAATCTAGAATGAAGTGAGGTAAGGAGTGAGGGTGGGAATCAGGGACAGAGAGAGAGAGAGAGAGAGAGAGAGAGAGAGAGAGAGAGAGGAGAAAGAGAGAAAGGAAAGAGATTTATCTCTCTCTTTGAAATCAAAGTTGTAAAACTTTGATACAAAAAATTGATAACAAATTATAAATGATAAAAGAGTCCTTTAAAAATCAGCAATAAAACTCTTTCATTTTAGTAACAACTGTACCTGGTAGATTACAGTGTTTGGAAAATGAAATTCTATTTTGATTCAAAACTGAAGTAAGAGAATGAATGAATTGGATTAGCGTGAAATTCTTAGCACACAGTAGCATGATTTAGCTAGGAATGCTGAACAATAAATTAAGGAATAAAATCAGAACAATTTATAATCACCCACTCTTTAGAAAAGGTGTGAAAAAAACACTTAAAAGTAACTGA
>NW_016812197.1:0-621 GCF_001698545.2 Rhinopithecus bieti | reverse complement strand
TATTTATTTATTTATTTTTAAGATGGAGTCTTGCTCTTGTCACCCAGGCTGAAGTGCATGGTGTGATTTTGACTCACTGCAACCTCTGCCTCCTGGGTTCAAGCGATTCTCCTGCCTCAGCCTCCCGAGTAGCTGGGATTACAGACACTCACTACCACGCCCAGCTAATTTTTGTATTTTTAGTAGAGACGGGGTTTCACCATGTTGGCCAGGCTGGTCTTGAACTCCTGACCTCAGGTGATCCACCTGCCTCGGCCTCCCAAAGTGCTGGGATTACAGGCGTGAGCCACTGCCCAGCCCAGGTAGTCTCTTTATAGTTGATTGCTCACTTCTATATCATTATTATAGTTGATGTTCGTAAGAACTCTGAAAAACATTCCTATCTTACAGGTAAGGCAACTGAAGTTCAAATGGATTGACAAACTTGTTCTCCATGTACCTCTTTCTACATCTCCCTCCCAAAAGAAGGAAGGAAGAAAAAAAAGGAAGGGAGGGATAAGAAATAAAACAATAAATCAACCCAACACATCAGAACTGGGTCTCAAGCTTAGGTCTTAGGACTCCAAAGCTAGTTCTCATCCCTCTACCTAATACTTCCTTAGAGATGATGACATTAGCTAG
>NW_016812196.1:0-3533 GCF_001698545.2 Rhinopithecus bieti | reverse complement strand
CCATGGTTCATCAGAAAACTTCAGCACAAGTATATTACATAAAACACTATCGTTCTGTCTTGCAAAAGACTCAGAAAGTAAAATGAAAGTCAGAACTCCCACTAATTAGTGAAAATTCTCAAAGGGGGGGATAAGGAAGGAGACCACTACTCCTCCTGCTGCCTTCCGCCCCCCACCTTGCCTAGTTCAAAGACAGGAGAAAAGAGAGAGAGAAACAAAAGATAAATAGCCAGACAACCTTGGCACCACCACCTGGCCCTAGGAGTTAAACAAAGTAATAATAATAACATCAACTCCTGGCCTAAACTACTTGTGTTATCTGTAAATTCCAGACATGTATGAAAAAAGCATTGTAAAACTTTTTGTTAGCTGATGCATGTACCCCCAGTCACGTTTCCCACGCTTGCTCGATTTATCATGACCCTTTCACGTGGACCCCTTAAAGTTGTAAGCCTTTAAAAAGGTCAAGTATTTCTTTCTTGAGGAGCTCGGCTCTTAAGACGCGAGTCTGCCGATGCTCCCGGCCGAATAAAAATCCTCTTCCTTCTTTGGTGTCTGAGGAGTTTTGTCTGTGGCTCATCCTGCTACAGTGTGAATATAAAATTTGTAATTTTGACCAAGTTTTAACTTTTCAGCTATTAGTTGTTTGTTTTGTATTGTATTTAATTTTTCTGTCTCTCCCTCTCTGTCTCAGACTCAGTCATTTCACAGGTCTCTAAGGCTCTTTTCATTTTCTTTAAACTTGTTTCAGTCTTCAGATTGGATGGTTTCTATTGTTGTCTTCTGTTTCTACTCTGTTTATAAACTAAAAGTTCTTTTTATTTTATTATTTTATCTTCTATTTTACTCTTTTTATAATTTCCATGTTTCTGCTGAGACTCTACATGAGTTAATTCATTATGAGAATATTTTTCTTTACCACCATGAACGTACTTATAATAGCTGCCCTGAAATACTTGTCTGCAGATTACATCATCTTGGACATCTTAGAAATAGCTCTGCTGCCTGCTTTTTATCTTGTGTATAGTTTGCACGTTCACATTTCTTCACACATTTTATGAATTTTAATATTGTGTAATAGAAATTATAAATAGTAGTTATAGAGACTCTAAATTCTGTTGTATTCTTTGGAAGAGCATTGTTATTATTTGAAGAGGGGGTAAATGTGGCTGAATTCAAACTGAAATAACTGTCTTCCCTACAGTGGGAAAGGTTGAAATCCTCATTCAGTTACACACACATATGTACAGATGAGTGTTTCTATGTAACTATATATAATATTGTATCCAGATTGTATCATTGTTACCTGTGAGAATGTTAGCTTAATAAGCTAATCCAGTATTACTGAAGCCAGAACTTCAGTTTTGTTTTCTTATTGGATTTTATATAAATGAGAGTATATACTATGGATAGTTTTACACCTACTTTTTCTTTTTTTTTTTTTTTTTTTTTTTTTTTTTTTTTTGTTTGTTTGTTTTTTGAGACAGAGTCTCACTCTATCGCCAGGCTGTAGTGCAGTGGCCTATCTCGGCTCACTACAACCTCCACCTCCTGGGTTCAAGCGATTCTTATGCCTCAGCCTCCCAAGTATCTGGGACTACAGGCATGCACCACCACGCCCAGCTGATATTTGCATTTTTAGTAGAGAAGGGGTTTCACCATTTTGACCAGGATGGTCTCAATTTCTTGACCTCGTTATCTGCCCGCCTCTGCCTCCCAAAGTGCTGGGATTACAGGCATGAGCCACCACGCCCAGCCACATCTACTTTTTTTAATGTGTCATTATATTTGTGATATTGTCATGATGTTTTCTACCTATGTTTTGTTCAAAAATTTTATACTTTAAGTTCTTACCTTTAGGTCTTTGATGCATTTTTATTTGTTTATGGTGTAGGGCAAAGGTTCAACTTCATCCTTTTCATGTAGATATCCATTTTTCCCAGCGCCAATTGTTATAAAGACAGTCCTTTGCCCATTGAACGGTCTTTGTATCCCCATCAAAAATTATTTGACCATATACTGCTTTATACTATTCCAGTGCCCATATGTCTGTCTGTTTGCCAATACCACACTATTTTAGAACTTTGTAATAAGCTTTGGAATGAGTAAGTGTAAAATTTGTAACACTGGTCTTCTTTTTCAAGATAATTTTGACTCTTCAGAGTCTCTTGAGATTCCATATGAAATTTAGGTAGGATTTTTCTATTTCTGCAAAATAGAACTTTTTGCTTTTTTCGTTACCCCCCACGTATTTTATTCTTTTCAATGCTATTGTAAATGTGCTTGTTTGCTTAGTTTTGTTTTCTAATTATTCATTATTACTATATAGAAACACAAGTGATATCTGCGTGTTAATTTTGTATGCTGCCACTATGCTGAATTTATTAGTTGTAATAATTGTTGTGTGGATCTGTGAAATCTGTAGCGTTTTCCACAAAGAATTATATTATCTGTACACTAGGGTAATTTTACCTCTACCTTTCCAATTTGGATACAGTTTGTTTCTTTTTAATTCTTAATTACTCTGACTAGAGCTTCCAACACTATGTAGAATAGAAATGGCAAAACAGACACCTTTGCCTTAGAGCAGACGCTTTTATCTTTCACCCTGGAGTACATTGTTTGCTATGGTTTTTTAATGTGTGGATTTCACAATGGTAGTGTTTTAGTTTTAAAATTCCTACCTTTCTGAGTGTTTTCACCCTGAAAAGATCTTGAATTTTATAAAATACTCTTCTCTGCCTCCATGAGGTGATCAGTGTTTCTTTTACTTTGTTAATGTGTACGCATTGATCAATTTTTATACCTTATAAAATTCATGTTGTAAGACATCCTTGCATTCTAAGAATAAATGCCACTTGGTCATGGTGAGATCATCTTTCTAATATGCTGCTGAATTTTATTTGCTAGAATTTCATTGAGTTTTGCATCTGTCTTCACAAGGGATAATTAATCTGTAGTTTTCTGTAGTGTCTTTTTCTGACTTTGATACAGGGTAATGCTGAGATTGTGGAATGAGTTTGGAACTGCTCTCCTTTTCAATTTTTTGGAAGCATTTGAAAAAGATTTTCAGTCTTTCAAAATGTTTGGTAGAATTGACTACGGAAGCCATCAGAACAAGGGCTTTTCTTTATCAGCAGGTTTTTGATTTTTTTATTTGATTTCCTTATAAGTTATGGATAAATTCAGATTTTCTATTCTTGGTAATCAAGTCTTGCTAGGTTTTTTATACCTAGAAATTTGTCCATTTCATCTAGATTATTCATTTTGTTGTCATACGGTTGTTCACAGTACACTCTTTAAAACATTTTATTTCTTAGAATCAGGCAGGCAGATCATGAGATCAGGAAATCGGGACCATCCTGGCCAATATGGTGAAACCCTGTCTCTACTAAAAATACAAAAATCAGCTGGGCATGGTGGTGCACACTTGTAATCCCAGCTACTTGGGAGGCTGAGGCAGGAGAATCGCTTGAACCTGGGAGGTGGAGGTTGCAGTGAGCTGAGATCACGCCGCTGCACTCCAGCCTGGG
>NW_016812195.1:0-1225 GCF_001698545.2 Rhinopithecus bieti | reverse complement strand
AAGCAGTTTCTCACAAAGTTTCTTTCTAGTAATCTGAGGATATTTTCTTTTCATCATAGGCTTCAATGTGCTCAAAATAATTCCTCTCAGATACCACACAAACAGTTATGCCTAACTCCTCAATCAACAAAACGTAAAACACTGTGAGATGAATACACACATCACAAAACCATTTCTTGAAATCCTTCTCTCTGTTTTTTATTCGAAGTTATTTCCATTTTCACCATAGGCCTCTAGGAGCTCCCAAATATCCCTTTGCAGATTCCATAAAGACAGTGCTACCAAACTGCTCAAAGAAAACAAAGGTGTAACTCTGTGTCATGAATTCACCCATCACAAAAAAATTTCTCAGCAAGCTTCTTTCTAGTTTTTATCTCAGGATATGTCCTTTTCCAGCATCGGCTTCCATAAGCTCTCAAATATCCCTTCTCACACACCACAAAAACAGTAGTGCCAAACTGCTCTCTCAATAGAAATCTTTACCTCTATGAGATAAATAAACACATCACAAAGGAGTTATCAGAAACTTTCTCTCCAGGTTTAACCCGAAGATGTTTCCTTTTCCAAAATTGGCCTCTACCCACTCCTGAATATCCCTTTGCATATTCCACAAAAACAGTGTAATCAAACTGTTCAATGAAAAGGATGATTTATCTTGTGAGATGAATAGTAACATAAGAAATAATTTTCTCAGAAAGCTTCTTCAAAGTTTTTATCTGAGGATATTTACTTTTCCACCATAGGCCTCAATGCGGTCCAAAATATCCCTTTGCAGATTTCATGAAAACAGTGTTAGCATATTGCTCCATGAAAAGAATGGTGTAACTCTGTGAGATAAATTCACATATCACAATGTTCTTTCTCACAAAATTTCTTTCTAATTTTTATCTGAGAATATTTCCTTTTTCACCATATTCCTCAATATGCCCTTGAATACCCCATTGAAGAATAAACGAAAAAAGTGTTAGCAAACTTCTCAAAGAAAAGAACAGTGTAATCCTGTGAGGTGAATTCACACATCACAAAGCCGTTTCACAGAAAATTTCTTTTTGGTTTTTATCTGAGGATAGTTACTTTGTCACC
The DNA here is from genome assembly GCF_001698545.2 of Rhinopithecus bieti. Lineage (NCBI taxonomy): Eukaryota > Metazoa > Chordata > Mammalia > Primates > Cercopithecidae > Rhinopithecus > Rhinopithecus bieti. Next base: position 142 of record NW_016812195.1, on the reverse strand, counting down.
ATAGGATTAAACCTGCTCCCATATATCCCATTGCAGATTCCATGAAAACAGTGTTGTCAAACTGCTCCATGAAAAGAAAGGTGTAACTCTGTGAGAAGAACTCACACATCACAAATAACTTTCTCAGAAAGCTTCTTTCTAG
>NW_016812194.1:38039-42919 GCF_001698545.2 Rhinopithecus bieti | reverse complement strand
TTTCCTTGCTATATTTAGTGCTTCCTTCAGGAGCTCTTGTAAGGCAGGCCTGATGGTGACAAAATATCTCAGCATTTGCTTCTCTTTTAAGGATTTTATTTCTCCTTTGCTTATATAGCTTAATTTGGCTGGATATGAAATTCTGGATTGAAAATTCTTTTCTTTAAGCATGTTAAATATTGGCCCCCAGTCTCTCCTGGATTTTAGGTCTGCAGAGAGGTCTTCTGTTAGTTTGATGGGCTTCCCTTTGTGGGTAACCTGTCATTTCTCTCTGGCTGCCGTTAGCACTTTTTCCTTCATTTCAACCTTGTTAAATCTGATGATTATGTGTCTTGGAGTTGCTCTTCTCGAGGAGTATCTTTGTGGTGTTCTCTGTATTTCCTGAATTTGAATGTTAGCCTGTCTTGCTAGGCTGTGGAAGTTCTCCTGGATAATATTTTGAAATGTTTTCCAACTTGGTTCCATTTTACCCCTCACTTTCAGGTATACCAATCAAACATAGGTTTGGTCTTTTCACATAATCCCATATTTCTTGGAGGCTTTATTTGCTTCTTTTCATTATTATTATTTTTTGTCTAATCTTCTCTTGGAACTTTATTTCAAATTGATCTTTAGTGTCTGATATATTTTCTTGTGCTTGATCAATTTGGCTATTTATATTTGTGTATGTTTCATGAAGATCTCGTGCTGTATTTTTCAGCTCCATCAGGTCATTTATATTCTTCTCTACACTGGTTATTCCAGTTAGTGATTCTTCTAACCTTTTTTCAAGGTTTTTAGCTTATGCTGCACCCACTGTCTAACCAGTCCCAATGAGATAAACCAGGTACCTCAGTTGGAAATGCAGAAATCACTCGTCATCTGCATTGATCTCGCTGAGAGCTGCAGACCTGAGCTGTTCCAATTTGGCTATCTTGCCAGCCACCTCATCATATTCTCATTTAAAAATCTTCTCTACAGTCTGATATGACTACTTCTTCAATATTCATTCAATAAATATTTATTGAATGTATGCCTATTCTCAGCCTAACAGTGCTCTAGATAGTGAGGCTACAGAGGTAAACAAGAAACCCTAAAACCAGTAGCCTGTCTTCATGAAATTAACATTATGGCATTTGTAACAGGAAAGACAGTAAGATAACAGATTTTAGCTTTTGCTTTGTTTTGGAACTTAACTAATCACTAACCAGTATTACCTAGGTTATTTCTGAATGGCCCAATTCTCTCTTTATATTTACATTGAAAAATAGTAAGTTCATTTCTTTTTTTTTTTTTTTTTTTCACATTGTAAGAATTCTAATATTTTCATCAAATTGGGAAACAAAATCAAGAAGAGCTACAAACACTTCAATTACACTAGCTCAGGAAGATAAAATACTTACAACTCATAGGATTATCACAAAAATATGAAGTCACCAGGGTACAGTGAGTTAAGCAGCTATTTAAGCAGAAATATATCTCCTTCATGTATACCCATAGGTTTCAAATTGAATAGTTAATTCTAATAGCTCATCATTTTCTTGGCAAATGGTTAAATTACAGGAAAATATAATTATATCACAATTACAAACATATCTCTATGTTTCTTTAAATAGTACCTTTTTTCATAGATTGTTAAGTATTTTACAATAGAAGAAACTTAAAGCTTAATATTTCCTAGGCCCTTTCTGAGTGCATATTGAATGAGAAATTGATCACAAAAATCTGAAAGTATAATAACAAAAAAGCATTTAATATGTTTGGTTTTGTTTTTATTCAGAAAACTAAAAGAAAAAATTATTTGATTTAGCAACAAATCACCTGGCAACCTTATTCCCATATGCAGGTGTTCACAATAAAAATTTTTATCAACGTACACTGTGCTTGGATTACTATGATCACTAGACAAGAGTGCTTTCTTCTTTGATTTCTTCTTTGATATTACCTCAATAGTTGTGGCAGAGGCGGCAGGGGAAGGAGTGGGCAGTGCAATAGTAAGGGGAAAGAAAAGACATATGCTTGCAAGCATTACTCTATCTCTTCTCCCTGGAACATACTGACTTTGGAGTTTACACTAAACAAAGCTGTCTTTTGTCTCTCCTCAAAGTCAATTTAAAATAAATCTCCCTGTCTCCAAACATCTCATTTACTAATGCCTAAATTTCGCTTTAGGGAGCCATTTCATTCAGTTACCTCTTGTTCTGGACCAGATGTCTCTTTGCTAATGTTAGTCACCCGAAAGAGAAAACATTTTCTCCATCCATTAGATTAATGGAGTTTATGAGATCACTTTTATCTTATAATGGGAAGGGCACAAAGGAGCTAGAGAGTGTCAGACCTGATCTTAAGCCTGGTTTCTTTCGGGTTTTCCCACACATGAGAAGACCCTTAGAATACCAGGGCTTTTAGGTTATCCCTCCCCAGTATTCATCTTCCTATCTCACCCAACAGTATCTGTTGTCTTTTATGTCCTTAGTAAACCATGTAATCTTATACGTGGCTATGCTCTCTTTTTTTTATGCCTCATAATCAATTGTTCCACAATAATTTGAGCTGGAAAATTATGCAAACCCTGTGTATGTCCACCTGGGGCTTGAAGCCACTTGTCAGAGCATACACATGATCTGTGAGCTATGTTTTATTGCCATCTAGAAATAGAAGCAAACAAGCATAAGAGGTGGAACTCCAGCATCGTCCCCGATGCTGTGGGTAGTTAAAAGTTTCATTTTACACCAAGCACATATACCACAGCTGTAATGTTCAGTTTTCTGTCCAGCAGAAAATAAGAACAGAGTATATTTTGATTATGAAAATTAAACTCTGGGAACCACGGTATTTTCTGCCTTAGAGACAATAAAGGTCACCGAGTATTTTTGTGATCATCTTAAGGGATGGTCTTGTGAAAGTCCTTTTCCTTCTCCGGACCTCAGTTCTGCCATCTGTGACATGATGTTGGTGGAATAAATAATCTTGGGGCTGGCACTGGGTGTCTGTTGCTTTTTCCAGGTGGAAGGTACAAGTTTTTGGTAGATTGTACCATTCTGGGGTCTGGAGGACAGAGGTCTTCTTCTCACCGTTCCACTGGGCAGTGCCAAAGTGGAAACTCTGTGTGGGGGCTCCAACTCCAAATTTCCCTTCTACAGTGCCATAACAGAGTTTCTTCATGAGGGTTCCACCCTGCAGCAGACTTCTGCTGGACATCCAGGAATTGCCGTACATCCCCTGAAATCTAGATGGAGGTTCCCAAACCTTAATTCTTGTATTCTGTGCACTGGCAGGCCCAACACCATGTAGCAGCTGCCAAGCATTGCGGCATGCACCTTTTGAAGCAATGGTCTCAGTTGTACCTTGACCCCCTTTAGCCACAGCTGGAGCTGAAGCAGCTGGGACACAAGGCACCATGTCCCAAGGCGGCAGAGAGCAGGGAGGCCCTTGGACCTGGTCCATCAAACAACTTTTTTTCCTTCTAGGCTTCTGGCTCTATGATTGGATGGGCAAAGGTCTGTGACACTCCCTGGAGACCTATTCCCCATTGTCTTGGTGATTAACATTCAGCTCCTTTTTACTTACGCAAATTTCTGCAACAGGCTTGTATTTCTCACCAGAAAATGGGTATTTCTTTTCTATTGCATCTTCAGGCTGCAAATTTTCTAAACTTTGATGTTCTGCTTACTCTTGAATACTTTGCTGCTTTAAATTTCCATTACCAGGTACCCTAAATTATCTTTTTCTTTTTTTAATTGTACTTTAAGTTCTAGGTTACATGTGCACAATGTGCAGGTTTGTTACGTATGTATACATGTCCCATGTTGGTGTGCCCATCCCATTAACTCGACATTTACTTTAGGTATATCTCCTAATGCTATCCCTTCCCCTCCCCTCACCCCACAACAGGTCCCAGTGTGCAATGTTCCCCTTCCTGTGTCCAAGTGTTCTCATTGTTCAATTCCCACCTATGAGTGAGAACATGCAGTGTTTGTTTTTTTGTCCTTGTGATAGTTTGCTGAGAATGATGGTTTCCAGCTGCATTCATGTCCCTCAAAAGGACATGAACTCATCCATTTTTATGGCTGCATAGTATTCTGTGGTGTATATGTGCCACATTTTCTTAATCCAGTCTATCACTGATGGACATTTGGGTTGGTTCCAAGTCTTTGCTATTGTGAATAGTGACACAATAAACATACGTATGCATGTGTCTTTAGAGCAGCATGATATGTAACCCTTTGGCTATATACCCAGTAATGGTATGGCTAGGTCAAATGGTATTTCCAGCTCTAGATCCTTGAGCAATTGCCACACTGTCTTCCACAATGGTTGAACTGGTTTACAATCCCACCAACATTGTAAATGTGTTCCTATTTCTCCACATCCCCTCCAGCACCTGTCGTTTCCTGGTCTTTTAATGATCGCCATTCTAACTGGTGTGAGATGGTGCCTCATTGTGGTTTTGATTTGCATTTCTCTGACGGCGAGTGATGATGAGCATTTTTTTCATGTGTCTGTTGACTGCATACACGTCTTCTTTTGAGAAGTGTCTGAAAATATCCTTCACCCACTTTTTGATGGGGTTGTTTGTTTTTTTCCTGTACATTTGTTTGAGTTCTTTGTAGATTCTGGTTATTAGCCCTTTGTCAGATGAGTAGATTGTAAACATTTTCTCCCATTCTGTAAGTTGCCTGTTCCCTCTGATGATAGTTTCTTTTGCTGTGCAGAAGCTCTTTAGTTTAATTAGATCCCATTTGTCAATTTTGGCTTTTGTTGCCATTGCTTTTGGTGTTTTAGACATGAAGTCCTTGCCCATGACTATATCCTGAATGGTATTGCCTAGGTTTTCTTCTAGGGTTTTTATGATTTTAGGTTTAACATTTAAGTCTCTAATCCATCTTGAATTAATCTTC
>NW_016812194.1:28179-37202 GCF_001698545.2 Rhinopithecus bieti | reverse complement strand
ACTAGCAAGACTAATAAGGAAGAAAAGAGATAAGAATCAAATAGATGCAATAAAAAAAGATAAAGGGGATATCACCACCAACCCCACAGAAATACAAACTACCATCAGAGAGTACTCTACACACCTCTATGCAAATAAACTAGAAAATCTAGAAGAAATAGATAAATTCCTGGACACATACACCTTCCCAAGACTAAACCAGAAAGAAGTTGAATCCCTGAATAGACCAATAACAGGCTCTGAAATTGAGGCAATAATTAACAGCCTACCAACCAAAAAACGTCCAGAACCAGATGGATTCACAGCTGAATTCTACCGGAAGTACAACGAGGAGCTGGTACCATTCCTTCTGAAACTATTCCAATCAATAGAAAAGAGGGAATCCTCCCTAACTCATTTTTATGAGGCCAACATCATCCTGATACCAAAGCCTGGCAGAGACACAACAAAAAAAGAGAATTTTAGACCAATATCCCTGGAGAACATCGACGCAAAAATCCTCAATGAAATACAGGCAAACCAAATCCAGCAGCACATCCAAAAGTTTATCCATCAGGATCAAGTGGGCTTCATCCCTGGGATGCAAGTGTGGTTCAACATATGCAAATCAATAAACGTCATACAGCATATAAACAGAATCAAAGACAAAAACCACATGATTATCTCAATAAATGCAGAGAAAGCTTTTGACATAGTTCAACAGCCCTTCATGCTAAATCATCTCTTTCAAGTTCAAAGTTCCATGGATCTCTAGGGAAGGGGAAAAATGCTGCCAGTCTCTTTTTAAAGCATAACAAGAGTCACCTTTGTTCCTGTTCCCAACAAGTTCCTCATCTCCATCTGAGACCACTTCAGCCTGGACTTCATTTTTTATATCATTATCAGCATTTTGGTCAAACCCATTTAACAAGTCTCTAGGAAGTTACAAACTTCCCACATCTTTCTTTTTTCTTCTGAGCCCTCTAAACTCTTACAAATTCTGCCTGTTAACCAGTTCCAAAGTTGCTTCTGCATTTTTTGTATCCTTATTACAGCACCCTACTCTATGTGGTACCAAGTTACTGTATTAGTCTATTGTCATGCTGCTATAACGACATACACAAGACTGGGTAATTTATAAAGAAAAGAGCTTTAATTGGCTCACAGTTATGTACAGGTAGGGAGGCCTCAGGAGACTTACAATCATGATGGAAGGTACCTCTTCACAGGATGGCATGGGAGAGAATGAGTGCCCAGTGAAGTGAGAAACCCCTTATAAAACCATCAGATCTCATGGGAACTAACTCACTATCATGAGAACAGGATATGAGAAATCTCCCCCATAATTCGATTATTTCCACCTGGCCTATCCCATGACATATGAAGATTATGGGAACTACAATTCAAGATGAAATTTGGGTGAGGACACAACGAAACCATATCAAGACTCAGTCGTACAACCATGGTGGTCTTGGATAAGATCCAGAAGAATTCTCTTGATTGTCAGGCCAAGACTCTTGTACTTTTTCCTTACTTTCTTCCAAATAATGGAGTATCTCTGTGCTGGAACTGCATGAAAATGGGGGTGAGGGAAAAAAGCACCCATGTGCAAAGCACCACTGGGACTTTGCTGCTTCAGACCTGAAACCAACACTTCACTGGGTCTTGTCCAAGACCCACTGTAACCACTACCTGTCTACTACTTATAGTCATTCAAGATTGCAGGGCTCTACAATCAGTAGGTGGAAAAGCCACCGATGTTTGTATCTCTCTTTTCAGAGCAGTGAGTTCCCCCAGGACCTGAGTGTGTCCAGAGATGGTGTCTGGGAGCCAGAGATTGGAGTCAAAAACATTAGAAATTTACCTGTTGTTCTATTCTACTGTGGCTAAGCTGTCCCTCAAACCACAAGACAAAGTACTTCCCACTCTACCCACCCATTTCCACAGGTGAAGGAGTCTCTCTTTCTCTCTCTGGCCACTTCCACCACCAGCCAATGGGGGTTTCTCCCAGGCCACCAGTGATGTGGCCCAAGAGCTTATCATTCAGCTTATGATGAATGTTGCCTGGCCTGGGACTCACACTTAAGGGCAGTGTGCTTCCCTATGGGCCAGGGGAGGCCCAGGTATGCTGTCCAAGAGTCTAGGCTTGGACTCAGGAATGCCAAGATCCCACTTAATTCTTTACCTTCTATGGCTGAACTGGAACCTAAGGTGGAAGACAAAGTCTCTGTTACTTTTTCTCTCTGCTATTCTCAAACAGAAGGAGGCTTTCACCACACTCACCACAGCTGGGAATATGCTGAGTCACACCTGAAGCAAGCATGTCCCAGAGCCCAAGTCCCACAGAGTGCTACCTGGCTCCAGGTGAGTCCATATACTATCTGTATATTGCTGCTGGTTATTCACGGCTCAAGGGTTCTTTAGTCAGCAGTTGATGAATCCTGCCACGACTTGCCCCTTCCCATCAAGGCCATGGGTTCCACCCTTCTGACCAAGGGTGTGTCTAGAAATGTCATCCGGGTGGTAGGTCCTGGAAGGGAAATCTCACAACTCTGCCCACTGCCCTGTCCTATTGTGTCTAAGCTGATATCCAAGATGCAAGGCAAAGTCCTCTTTACTTTTCCTCTTTACCCTTCCCTCTCCTTTCCTCAAGCAGAAAGAAGGAGTTACCTTTCTTACTGCCAGAAACATTGCATAGCGTTGGGAATGTGTGGCTCAAGCACTCCCTTAACCATCTCATCTGCTCTCTCTCTAGGTCACATGCCACCCTAGTCCACTGGCTCTAACCCCAACCCAGCACCATTAGTTGCCCAGTAATTGCCGTCCTTGTGTCCTGGATTACCTTTCACGTTTACTTAGGATTCCAGAGCACTTTGTCTTGTGGTGAAGAGACCTGCCAAGAAACTCAGCTTCTGACCACTGAGATGGGGGATTCTCCTCTGGCTAGGGTTAGTCAAAATGTACTTTCTGTGCGTGGGTGCCTGCTGAGCCTAGCACAGGTTTTCTCTCTGCAGTGACAGGGTAGCCCTAAGTTGAATGTAAAGTACCCTACTTGCTGCAGTCTCCCTCCCACAAGGGTAGATTCTCTCTTGCCATGTGTGGCTACTGCCAGGGGTTGGGTAAAGGGTGACATTGGCCATTCAAGAGTGACTGCCTACTCTCTTCAGTGCCTCTTTCAGTGATATGAAGTAAAACCCAAGTACTGTGTGTGCTTACCTGGTGTTTAGTTTTTGTGATGGTGTTTTTTGTGTGTAGTTAGTTGTTAAAATTTGGTTTTCCTGCTTGTGGGGGATGAATGGTATAGGCTTTTGTACAGCCATCTTGCTCTGCCCTACATAACTCTTAATATTCAGGTATGTGCAAGCATCTGGGTGATTGAAATTATCACAACCTATAAAATATGTTTGTGATAAACAACATTGATGGATAAACTCATGCAATAATTTTCATTTAAAGTTAAACTCAACAATGTTTAGATAAATACTGACTGGATGATGGGCTAAATTGATGAATGTATAGATGGATAAATGGTTGCACAGATAAATGAGTAAATATTATTTCATTACATGTTGAGTAAGTTCATTTTATTGGTTAAAATAATAATGATACTATGTTGTTCAGATTGTGTAATTCATATTATTATTATATTGATTATTTACCTATAATTGTTCATTTATATAGTTTTAAACAATTTGCATTGTAAATAAATTTGCCAGATAGTGATATTTAGCACTTTAAGCACTATAGTAGTTTTCTAGACCTGGAGTTACCGATTACCACAAACTCAGTGGCTTGAAACAACAGCAATTAATTCTCTCATAGTTCTGGAGGCCACAAACTCAAATTCTGTGTCTCCAAGTTTGCACTCTCTCCCAAGGTTCTAGCTGAGAGTCCATTCTATGCTTATTTCTCCTAGTTTCTAATGGATTCCCACAATTCTTAGCATTCCTTGGCTCACAGCCTCATTAAAGTACTTCACTCTCTGCCTCCATTTTTATATTGCCCTTTTCTCTATGTATATGTTTCCTCTTTTTTTAGTCCCGTAAAGATGCTTGTCACTGAGATAATCCAGGATAATCTCCTCAGTTCTAAATGTTTAATTTAATAGCATATGCAATGACCCCTTTTCCCAAATAACTTATCACTCACAAGTTCTAGGAATTAATATGTGGGCATATCTTTTTGGTGGCCACCATTCAACCCACTAGAGGCACTAAAATATTCTTAAGCCAAGCCATTTGCCAAGACGGTTATATGACTGCCTTATTTAATACAGGACAGTTAACATAAGAGAAGGATGTCCTAATGGCTCAAACCTGTTACTGTGTGGCCTATAAATACAGCAAAACTCCTTTACTCCTGCAGTGAATGCTTAAGGACTAAGATTGCTTCTTTAGTTACTATGTTTGATTTTGGAGTGTTTCTTTTAAAATTTTCATCAGTTGTAATTTCATGATTCTGCATTAGCATCTACTTTCTTTTCCCTAATATAATACTTCTAATTATTCTGTAATAACAATGCCTGCTAAAAGTATTTGTGAAACAGGAACCAATCAGTTTAGAATTATTTAAATATTATGAAATATGGAAAACAAAACTAAACAAATTTTAATTAATGTAAATACTACATTTAGGTTCAGTAAGATAATTGTACAAGTTTGATATGAAGATAGCTGGCTTGATAACAACTCATGTTTAAGGAATAGCTTTGAGTATGACAACTCTACAGTGTGATGTGGTTATCCAGAAGCCAGCAAAATACTTAAGAATCTGGTATTCTTGTTCCACTTCATGTTAGTCAGATAAATTTGGATGTCACATTTAATGACAGACTTAAATAAATTCAAGCATCCAGAGAAATGTGATCATAGTAAGGGGCTGAAAGCAGGCTTCATGAAGAATATATTATAACACCAATGATGAATATCCTGGGAAGTGAAAACTTTGATGCTGGAGAAGGGGAGAGAAAAGCATGTCTGCTGTTCTCATATTAAAAATGGCTGTCATGTGTAAGAGTGGAGGAAGCTGATTCTTTAGCAGGAAGGAATAGGATCAATATCTGGAAGTTAGGTGGAGATCGTTTTCAGCTTACAATATAAAACCAACATTTTTAAACAATGGGACCGCATTCTTATAGAAGAAAGTTATCTATCAACGAAGAAGGTTTCATTGAGATTGGCTTTTATTTACTTTATGAGGTACGTTTGAAGAAAGTTGTCCTGTTATGCAAAAAAAAAAAAAAATAGCATAGGATAGGGGCGCAGCGGATAGCTAGGTCTGTAAGAATTCAGTGCGATAGATAGCCTGTGACCCAACGCGTGAAATATGTGATTTAAATGGCAAAGGGATAACTCTGACTGAGGCGGGCATGATACCATTGGCTTTTCTAAGCTCTTCAAGTGCATATGCCGTCTTTCCCCACCGTGGCATTTGTGTTTATTTTACCCTTCCTCTTCTCTTTTCTTCTGTGTCTGTATCTCTCTGCCTTTAGTACTATGGCTTAAGTCATCTGGGGCTTTCACTTTTATCTTTTAACCTTCAGGTCTAAAGAAGGCACTGATATTTGAAACGAGAGATTGGTTCTACCTTAGCTGACCTGATAACATTTCTTCACTCCTCGTATGACCCTTACGGCGGCAATTTTCCAAACTCAGCTTTAAGTTTTTTAGTTGTCGCATCCTTCAGTATAAATCTAATCTAAACAATACATTTTCTGCCTTTTTGTTGTTGTTTTGTTGTATGTGTGTGTGTATGTGTCATGTGTGTTAAAACATAACACTTGACAGGCATGTAAGGATGTCTCAGTTTAGGCTCGGCTATAACAAGAATACACTCTCAACAACATCACACATTACCGCACTGTCACCGAGCTTCAACACATACGACTCTTCACTTTCACTCACAGAAATTATTACATATAGGAGGAAAACAACAACAGGCTATGGTGTAAACAAAACACAAATGCAAGCGGTGGCACGTAGATCCAGTTTGGTGAAGGGGCCCACTCACTAAGAGATACTTCTAAGGAAAAAACAAGCACAAACTGTCTTCTTATTGTATTGCTACACATGATTGGAGAGAGAGAAGAAAAACACGAGAACCTGGTGTCTCTTTCATAAATAAATAAACAACATATATATATGAAAAAATATAATGCCCGCTACCTAAATATCCAGTTAAACGTCTGATATATATATATTCCCATCATGATGGGGCATTACCTTCTTTACTTCATCTAAATCTAATTACCTCCCAAAGGCTTACCTCCAAATAACATCACATTGGAAATTCAAGTTTGAACATAAGAATTTTGAGGAAACATTAACAGTAAGTCTATAGCAAATGGCAAGACATTATTAGTGAGCACAGCTTTCAGACATGAGTAAAAGTTTTGGAAGTTTCAAAATTATTTGGATGAGAAACCTTCCCCAAGTGTTTATATTTGTGTACGTGGGTAAAGCAGTGAATTTAACTTACTCATTCTTTCTAACATTCCACAAGCTGTTTCGATTGGAAATGCAAGGTAGTTTGTTTTCTTTTTTCTGAGACAGAAATATTCTGGAGAAGCAAATAAAGTATCATGTTGAGGGTGGAAAACAATCTAATCCTTGGAAGAGTTGCCAACATGTCTTTTAGCTCCTTGAGAATATGTGGATAAGTTTTCTGTCAGTTAACTTTTTTTTTTTTTTCTTTTGAGACAGAGTCTTGCTGGAGTGGAATGGCATGATCTTGGCTCACTGCAACCTCTGCCTCCCAGATTCAAACAAGCCTCCTGCTTCAGCTATCTGAGTAGCTAGGTTTACAGGCATGTACCACCACGCCCCACTAATTTTTATATTTTTAGTAGAGATGGGGTTTCATCATGTTGGTCAGTCTGGTCTCGAACTCCTGACCTCAAATGATGCACCTGCCTCAGACTCACGAATTGCTGGGATTATAAGTATGAGCCATCGCACCCAGCCCAGTTAACTTTTATGAATGAGAATATTCACAGTGACTTCTAGTGAAGCACTCCATAAACACGATACAGTGCAACACTTTTATACAGAAACAAACAAAAGCACTACAGTAAAAGCAGTGCAATATGACTGAATAGAACCCTCCAGTGATCGTTCCCCACAGAAAACCAAACTGAATAACTATTTACACAAAAAAACACATAAATAAGAACCAAAATACAGGTGAGTTATAATAATACATAGTTTTGACATCATATTAAGCAAAATGGCATTGAGGAGGTAGAAAAGACAGTCTTGAATTGCCTACACTGTCCCTCCCTCACCCCATGGTAGTTCCATATGGCACTGGGAGAGATAATTTGTGTGCTTGAGGGAGGGAGAATGAAGTGATTGTGAGACTTTGCATTGGAATTCAGTGTTGCCATGTTACAGTGGCAACAAACCCAGAGCAGAATTCAACTGGTAACCATGGAGGGAGCATTTAGACCAGATCTAGCCAGTGGGAAATCATCCATCCTACCAGTCAGAACCTGAGTTCCATCTAGCCCCACAACCATGGACTAAAGTTCTTTGGGGTCCTAAATAAATTTGAAAGGAAGTCTAGGTTACAAGAACCAAAATTCCTGGGCAAGTCCTGGTGTTGTACTGGGATTGGAGCCAGTGGGATTGGGGTGCATGGGAGCCAGTGAGGCATCAGCTATGGTGGCCAAGAACATACTTGCATTACCTCTCCCCCAACTCCAGGTAGCACAGCTTATAGCTCCAGGAGAGACACCTTCTGCTTGAGGAAAGCATAAGGAAGAGTAAAGAAGACTTTGTCTTGCAACTTGGAAACCAGCAGAGTCATAGTAAGATAAAACCCTATAGCGCCCTGAAGCCCCAATCTCAGGCCAAAAGCTTTAGGACAACATTTCTAGACCCACTCAAAACCAGAAGAGAACCCACTGCCCTAAAGGGAGACCTTGTCTTGGCAGATTTCACCACCTGCTCACTAAAGAGATTTGGGTCTTGAATAAACATTAATGGTAGCCAGGCAATAGTTGCCACAGGCTGTGGGTGAGACCCTCTACTGTGTTAGCTTTAGCTGTGACTCAGCACTGTCCCAGTGGTGGTGGCCACAGGAGTGCTTGTGTCACCACCACCCCTCCCCCCAACCAACTACAGGTGGCTCATCATGGAGAGAGAAAGAGAGAGAGAGAGAGAGAGAGAGAGAGAGAGAGAGAGAGAGAGAGAGAGACTCCACTTGTTTGGGGAAATGTAAAGGAAGACAATAAGAGACAGTGCCTTGTAACTCAGAAAGTTCTCCAGGATCTTACCCAAGACCACCAAGATGGTATGTCTATGAGTCTACAAAAGTCACAGCATTACTGGGCTTGGAGTGCCCCCTAATGAACATATGGCTTCAGTAACCAAAGACTTAAATGACAACAGTCAACTCCCTTTGAATACTTGGAAAACCTTCTTAAAAAGAATGGGTATAAACAAGTCAAGACTGTGTAAATTACATTAAATACCTAACATTTCAATGCCTAGACATTGGCAGACATCTACAAGCATCGAAATTATATGGAAAAACGTGACCTCGTCAAACAAACTCAGTAAGGAACCATGACCAATTCTGGAGTGACAGAGATATGTGGCCTTTCCAATAGGGAATTCAAAATAGTTGTTTTGAGGACGTTCAATAATATTCCATATAACACAGATAAGGAATTCGGAATCCTGTCAGATACATTTAACAAAGAAATTGAAATAATTTTTTAAAACCAAGCAGGAATTGGCCGGGTGCGGTGGCTCACACCTGTAATCCAGCACTTTGGGAGGCCAAGACAGGCAGAAGCACGAGGTGGAGATCGAGACCATTCTGGCTAACACGGTGAAACATTGTCTCTGCTAAAAATACAAAAAAATTAGCCGTGTGTGGTGGCGGACACCTGTAGTCCCAGCTACTCGAGAGACTGAGGCAGGAGAATGGTGTAAACCACGGAGGTGGAGCTTGCAGTGAGCCGAGATCGCGTCACTGCACTCCAGCCTAGGCGACAGAGCGAGACTCCGGAAAATTAAAAAAAAAAAAAAAAAAAAAAA
>NW_016812194.1:19868-27669 GCF_001698545.2 Rhinopithecus bieti | reverse complement strand
AAAAAAAAAAAAAAAAAAAAAGCAGGAATTCTGGAGCTAAAATATTTATTTGACAAACTGAAAATGCATCAGAGACTCTGAACAGCAGGACTAATTAAGCAGAAGAAAGAATTCAGAAACTTGAAGACAGTCTATTTGAAAAAACATAGAGGAGGCAACAGAAAATAGAATAAAAAAGAGAGAAACATGCATATAAGATCTGGAAATTAGCTTCAAATTGTAAGGGTTATTGGTCATAAGGAGGAGATTGAGAGAGAGATCTGGGTAGAAAATTTACTCAAAAAGATAATAGAGAACATTACAAACCTAGAGAAAGATATCAGTATTCAAATACAAGAAGGTTACAGAACACTAAGATGATTTAACTCAAGACTAACTAAGCACACTTAATAATCTAACTTCCAAAGGTCAAGAATAAGGAAAGGATTCTAAAACCAGCAAGAGATAAGAAAAAACAACATTTAAGGGAGCTCCAATACATTTGGCAGCAAATTTCTCTGTGGAAATCTTACAAGCCTGGAGAGTGCCATGACATATATAAAATACTGAAGGGAAAAGACTTTTATCCCAGAATATCACATCCAGCAAAAATATCCATCAAACATAAAGAGAAATGAAGACTTTTCCAGACAAACAAAAACTTAGGGATTTTATAAACACCAGGCTTATCCTACAAGAAATGCTAAAGGGAGTTCTTCGGTCTGAAATAAAGATGTGTTAATGACCAAGAAAAAATCATCTGAAGGTACAAAATTCACTCGTAATAGTAAATGTACAGCCAAATATTGAATATTATGCCAGTGTAATTGTGCTGTGCAATCTACTTGTATCATCAGTAGGAAGACTAAAAGATGAATCTATCCAAAATAATAACAACTACTTAGTAAGATGTAGTATAAAAAGATATCAACATGAACAACAAAATTTTAAGAAGTAGGGGATAAAGCTAAAGTGTAAAATTTTAATAGTTTTATTGTTGCTTGGTTTTGGTTTCTTAGTTTGTTTTAGGTCAGAGTTAAGTTGTCATAATTTTAAAATAACTGGTTATAATACATTATTTGCAAGTCTCATGGTAACCTCAAATCAAAAAACCTACAAGAGATACACATAAATAAAAAGAAATTAATTAAAAAATACTACAGGGAGAAATTACTTTCACACAAAGAACAGAAAGGAAGGAAGGAAGAGAAGACCACAAAACAACCAGAAAACAAATAACAAAATTGCAGGCATAAGTTCTTACTTATCAATAATAGCACTGAATGTAAATGGACTAAATTCTCCAATCAAAAGAAATAGAGCGGCTGAATAGATAATTAAAAATAAAAGAACTAACTATCCACTGCCTACAAAAAAAAAAAAAAAAAAAAAAAAAAAAAAAACACGCTTCAGCTATAAAGACGCACATAGAGTGAAAATAAATGGATGGAAAAGAATATTCCATGCAAATGGGAAAAAAATGGGAACAGAATTTGCTATACTTACATCAGAAAAAGCATATTTCAAAATGAAAACTATAGGAAAAGTAAAAGAGTTTATTATATTATGATAATGAAGTCAATTCAGTAAGATAATATAACAATAATAAATATATATTCACCCAACATGAGCACTCAGATACATAAAGCAAATATTATTAGAGCTAAAGAGAGAGATAGACCTCAATACAATAATAGTGGGAGACTTCAACACTCTACTTTCAGCATTAGACAGATCATCCAGACCTTCTAAAATCAACAAAGAAAAAGCAGACTTACTCTGCATTATAGAACAAATGGACTTCATAGAAATTTATAGAACATTTCATACAATGGTTGCAGAATACAACATCTTCTGAGCACATGGATCATTCTCAAGGATAGACCATATATTACACTATAAAATAAGTTTTTAAGTATTCCAAAAATTAGAAATCATATCAAGCATCTCCCCTGACAACAATGGAATAAAATTAGAAAGCAATTACAAGAGGAAATTTAGAAATTAACCAAACACGTGGAAGGTAAACTATATGCTTCTAAATGACCAGTGGGTCAATGAAGAAATTAAGAAGGAAATTTAAAAATTTCTACAAAACAAATGAAAATGGAAACACAATATAGTAAAACCTATGAGACACAGCAAAAGCAGTAGTAAGAGGATAGTTTATAGTAAAAAGCACCTACATCAAAAAAGTAGAAAACCTTCAAATAAACAATACAATCATGCATCTTAAAGAACTAGGCAAGCAAGAGTGAAGCAAACTGAAAATTAGTAGAAAAAAACGAAGATTAGAGCAAAATAAATGAAATTGTAACAAAAATATGCAAAAGATCAACAAAATTAAAAGTTTGTTTTTTGAAAATATAAACAAAATCAACAAACCTTCGCCAGACTAAGAAAAAAGAAGACCCAAATACATAAAATGAAAGACAAAAAAAGAAACATTGCAACTGATACTGCAAAAAAATCAAACGAACATTAGAGATTACTATGAGTAGATATATGCTCATAAATCTAAAAACCTAAAAGAAATGGATAAATACCTAGACAATACAAACTACCAAGATTGAACCATAAAGAAATCCAAAGCGCGAATAAATCAATAACAAGTAATGAGACAAAATGATAACATAAATTCTCCTAGCAATTGAAAGCCTGAGATCCGATGGCTTTGTTGCTGAGTTTTACTAAACATTTCAGAAGAATTAATACCCATTCTACTCAAACTATTCCAAAAAACAAAAAAGGAGGATATACCTCCAGACTTATTCTAAGAGGCCAATATTACCCTGATACCTAAATTCTAAAAAGACACATCAAAAGAAAGAAAACTGTAGGCCAATAGCTTTGATGGGCAGTAATGTAAAAATCCTCAACAAAATACTAGCAAATCAATTTCAACAACAAATTGAAAAGATCATTCAACATGACCAAGTGGGATTTCTCTCTACAATGCAAGAAAGGTTCAACATATAGAAATCACTCAATATGATACACCATATAAATACAATGAAGAAATAAATCATGTGATCCATTCAACTGATGCTCATAAGATACTTCATAAAATTCAACATCCCTTCATGATAGAAACCCTCCAAAAACTGGGAATAGAAGGAACATACCTCCACACAACAACAGCATACATGAAAGACGCACAGCTAGTATCAAACTGAATGGGGAAATCCTGGGAGCTTTACCTCTACTATCTAGAACACGACAAGGATGTGGGTCAAAAACTAGGTGCCTTTGGGTGGTGGTGGAGTGAGAAGAATGGTGGTGGCCCAGACACCATGAGGGACCCTTAGGGTTTAGAGGGCCTGAGAAGGTGGGTTATGGATACAAATATACCCACCTCTTTAGGCCATGGAGCCTTGGGAATCCGAGTCCTTGCATGACTGCTTTGTCCCAATTGGGCGAGACCTACATAGTCCTGATGACAAGGAACAAAGGAATTAATGGGATAGGAAGGTGAGTGGACTCCCAGATGATCACAGGTAGAATGGTCAGCAGGTGGTTGGGTGGTGGGTCTTCATTCTACCAGACCATTGTCTTATAAGATAAAACTTATAGAATGACATACCACATTTGGCCAATTGGAAATACCCCACCACTCTTTGTGAAGATTTACTGGCTCTTTATAGAAGGCCTGTGTATATAATACGTAAAAGCTGTTCTCAACTTTCACCCAAACCTTTTAAAAGAAAACATTTGTTACATCTACCTTTCTAGGTGTAAAGAGGTTGCTGACGTATGATGAAGTAGAGTGAGAAAATCACGCATCTTGTAAATTCCCATTTTTTAAAAAGTCATAGAAAATAAATGTCTTTTGAGAATGAATTTTTGAAATGGCATTGTTAGACCATTTCTGAAAGCAACACCAGAAGCGACATGTCAACATTTGTTCAGTGGACATGGAGCAGAAGACTTGATGAGGAAGAGAAGGTGGTTGTGTGCCAGATTGGTCATATTTAGAAGTCATTTTTATATCACAACCATTTTTTTGTGCATTTTATTCCTCACTACTGTATATATGATTGACACTGCTAAATACTTTTTTGAAATATCTAGTTTTTCTAGATATCCTGAAGTGCCTTATATGTGTTAAAATTAGAGTCAGTAAAATAACGTATTTTGTAATTATATTTTGTTAAAATTTACATGAAATGTTGTTCTTTGGGGAAATGACCAAACCACTTCTTGAGTAATACATATTATGTTTATACACTAGTTCAGGGGAAGAGGAAGGAGGAGGAAGTGCACAGAGCTCGATGCCAGTGTGCTTACAGTGAGGTAAACATGGTAAAACACTGTCTCCACTGAAAATAAAAAAAATTAGCCAAGTGTGGTGGTGGGTGCCTGTAATTCCAGTTACTCAGAAGGCTGAGTCAAGAGAATCACTTGAACCTGAGAGGCGGAGGTTGCATTGAACTGAGATTGTCCGGCTGCACTCCAGCCTGGGCAACAGAGTGAGACCTGGTTTCAAAAAAAAAAAAATTAACCATTCTCCCTATATCTGTGCATTTTCTTTTACTTATTTGAGTAAATAGTATATATCAAGAAAATCAAGCCCCAATTTACAACATCTTGTTTTCTAGATGTTAAAGAGGTTGCCAGTGTATGACCAAAGTAGAGTTAGTAAACTAATATATTATGTGTATTTTGATTTAAAATTCCTAGGGGAAAAAATGTCTTCTGAAAATTTAAGCATTACTACCCACTGGGTTGATTAAAATGGGAGGGTTTATAGGCTAGAATGTTCATATTTGTAAGACTCCTTCAAATTATAACTATTGTTGCATGTGTGCAGCTTATTCAAGAAAGTTGGGTATATAGTCAACAAGTTAACATCTTACCTGAAACATTTAGTTTATCTAGATGTTTAGAAGTGCCTGACATATATTAAATGTAGAGGCAGTAAAATATCACTTTGTAAATATATTTTTGCTAGAATTCATAGTAAGTATTGTCTTTTGGATTTCAAATTGTTAAACTGCCTCTGTGAGCAGCATAGTACCATCTATACTTGTTTAGAACAAACTGCAAAAGGTAACATATGGGTGTGTTCATATTTGGACATTTTTCAGACACCGTTTTCCAATATGTTTTGTGCATTTTGTTTTGCTTGTGCTTATAGTATATATAATTGATGAATGAGTCCTAATCTTGCAATATCTAGTCTCTAGATGTTAAGGAGTTTGCCAGTGTATGACAAAGGTCTTAGTAAAGTCAGTGCATTTTGCGCATTTTGTGATGAAATTCATAGGAAAGCTTGTTCTCCGTAAGTGACTTTTGGATATGAATTTGTTCAACAACTCTTAAGCTTGTACTTGACCACTGGATTGAAGACAGAAAGAAGTGAAGGGGGAATGGCTCAAGGCCAAAATGGTCATATTTAGAAGACACCTCAGATTATCACCATTGTTGTATGCGTATAGTTTTACAGTGCTGTGCACATAGTGGACAAGTCAATGTGAAATATCTATCCATTTTAGATATTTAGAAGTGCTTGATGTATTTAAATTAGAAGTAGTAGGATAACACTTTTGTAAACAAAACTGATAGGAAATACTCTGTTTGAAAGTGGAATTGTTAAACCAACCCTGTGAACAGTGTATTCTCTGTACTTGTTCACTGACTTGAGGGATATGGGAGGAAATATATTGAAAAATGTGTTTTTGCTAGTGTGCACTAGAAAATTTAAGTTTATCCATCACCCTGTATGTTATGTTCATTTCATTTATTTTTGGTATACTGTATATATTGTATATATACTGAACAAATGATTCCTAATTTTATAATATCTACTCTGTAGATATTAAAGAGATTGACAATAAATGATGAAAGTAGAGTTGGTAAAGTAACACATTTTGTACACTTTGTCTTAAAATTCATAGAAAGATTGTATTCTGAAAAGCAATTGTGGAAGTGAAATGATAACATCAGCTCTAAGTGACACAAGTTCCTGTATCCACTGGGTTGGTTGTGAAGAAAAGTTGGAAGAAATTAAAGAATCTATACTAGAATGTCTCTGTTTAGAAGACACCCGATGTAACCAGTGTTATAAGTGTGTCATTTATTCATGGTATATAGTGGACAAACTTAAGGCTTTATTTGAAACACTAGTCTTTTTTTTCTTTTTAATTTTACCTTACATTCTGGGATATATGTGCAGAAGGTGCAGGTTTGCTATATAGGTATACATGTGCCATGGTGGTTTGTTGCATCTATCAATCCATAATCTAGGCTTTAAGTCCCGCATGCATTAAGTATTTGTCCTAATGCTCTCTCTCCCCTTACCCTCCACTCCCCGACAGACCCCTGTGTGTAATGTTCCCCTCCCTGCATCCAAGTGTTCTCATGGTTCAACTCCCACTTATGAGTGAGAACATGTGGTGTCTGGTTTTCTATACCTGTGTTAGTTTGCTGAGAATGATGGCTTCCAGCCTCATCCACGTCCCTGAAAAGGACATTAACTCATTCTTTTTTATGGTTGCATAATATTCCATATTTGGGTTGGTTCCAAGTCTTTACTATTGTAAATAATGATGCAATAAATGTACATATGGATGTGTCTTTGTAGTAGGATGATTTATACTCCTTTGGGTATATACCCAGTAATGGGATTGCTGGGTCAAATGGTATTTCTGGTTCTAGATCCTTGAGGAATCATCACACTGTCTTCCACAATGGTTGAAGTAGTTTACACTCCCACCAACAGTGTAAAGGAATGCCTATCTCTCCACATCCTTGCCAGCATCTGTTGTTTCCTGACTTTTTAATAATGGCCATTCTAACTGGCGTGAGATGGTATCTCATTGTGGTTTTGATTTGCAGTTCTCTAATGACCAGTGATGATGAGCTTTTTTTCATGTTTCTTGGCCACGTAAACGTCTTCTTTTGAGAAGTGTCTGTTCATATCCTTTGCCCACTTTTTGATGTGGTTTTTTTTCTTTTAAATTTGTTTAAGTTCCTTGTAGACTCTGGATATTAGACCTGTGTCAGATTGGTAGATTGCAACAATTTCCTTCCATTCTGTATGGGAGAAATTCTCATACAGAGAACAGGGAGAATGTTCCCCCATTCTAAATGTTCACTTTAGTCTTTCTAGATGTTTAGAAATGCATAAAATATGTTAAGATTAGAGTCAGTAAAGAACACATCGTGTAGATATCATTTTGATTCATATGAAATATTGTCATTTGAAAATTTATGAAACCATTTCTCAGAGCAGTACACATTATTATGTTTGTGCTGTTCCTGGGAAGAAGAAGAAAGTACAAAGAGCTTTATACTAGTGTTTTTATGATGAGGCACGATCGACCATTGTCCCTTATGTCTGCATTTGTTTTACTGTGCTGTGTATATAGTGTATATAAATACACAAATGAGTCCTAATTTGCAACATACAAATAATAAAGAGGTTGCCAGTGTATGACAAAAGTAGAGTAAGTAAATTAATACATCTAGTGTATGTTGTGTTAAAATTTATAGAAAAGACTGTTCTGAAAAGCACTTGCATAAGTGAAATTGTTAAAAATCCCCTCTAAGCATTACAGATGATTATTCCTGTCCATTGGGTGGATAGAATTGGGAAGAGAAAAGAGTCTAGGCCAGGATGTTTCTATTTAGAAGACATTTTCAAATTATAGTCTTTGTTATACATGTGCAACATTTATTCCACTAAATAGTGCTACTCTCTAGTGGAAAACTGAAGTCCGATTGGAAACATATAGCCTTTCTAGAAACATATAGCCTTTCTAGATATTTAACATAGGTTAAAGTGGAGGGCTAAAGTAACACTTTTTATGCATTTTTTAAT
>NW_016812194.1:10441-18945 GCF_001698545.2 Rhinopithecus bieti | reverse complement strand
TTTTTTTTTCAAGACAGAGTCTCACTCTGTGGTTCAGGCTGAAGTGCAGTGGTGCAACCTTGGCTCAGTGAAACCTCCATCTCCCAGGTTCAAGCAATTCTCCTTCTGCAGCCTCCTGAGTAGCTGGGATTACAGGCATGCACCACCATGCCCAGCCCACTTTTGTCTTTTTAGTAGAGATGGAATTTCACCAGGTTGGCCAGGCTGGTCTTGAACTCCTGACCTCAAGTGATCTACCCGTCTCAGCCTCCCAAATTGCTGGGATTACATGTGTGAGCCACTGCATCTGGTCTGGAATTTTGAATTGTTAAATATTCATGATGTGTGAAAAAGCATGGCACATACTATACAACCTCAATCTCATAAAATTGAATGTTTTGTCTATATTTACACAGACCTAGAAAGACATGGCAAACCGTAAACTGCTGGTGATTGTGAATAACTTTGTTCTTTGCTTCTTGTGTTTTCAGTTTCTTATAATGTACATATTAACTTTTAAGAATAAAGGCTATTTTGAAAATCTGAAAGAAAAATCAGTATTGTTTAACTGTGCATGCTACCTAAAACAATCTATGGATTCAATGACATCCTCAAGAAAATATCAATCACATTCTTCACAGAAATAGAGAAAATAATCCCAAAATTTATATGGAATCACAAAATACTCAGAATAACCAGAACTATCCTGGGCAAAAAGAGCAAAACTGAAAGAATCACATTAACTGACTCGAAATTATACTCTAGAGCGACAGTAACTAAACCAGCATGGTACTAGCATAAAAACAGACACAAACTAATGAAACAAAATAGAGAAACCAGAAATAAATTTATACATCTACAATGAACTCATTTTCAATAAAGGTGCGAAGAACATATTATACATTGGGAAAGGGCAGTCTCCAATAAATTGTCCTGGGAAAACTGATATTCATACACAGAAGAATGAATCTAAAACCCTATTTTCACCTGTTGCAAAATCAAATCAAAATTGGTTAAAGAGTTAAATCTAAGACCTCAAACTGTGAAACTACTAAAAAAATGGAGGAATCTCTCCGGGTTATTAAACTAGGCAAAGATTTCTTATGTAATATCCTACAAGCACAAGCAAGAAAGAAAACAATGAACAAATGGCATCATCACAATTAAAGAGCTTCTATCCAGAAAAGGAAACAGTCAACAAAGTGAGGAGACAAACTCCAGAATGGGAGAAAATATTTGCAAACTATCCATCTGACAAGAGATTAATAACTAGAATATATGACGAGCTCAAACAACTCTATAGGAAAAAACCTAAACCTAATAATCTGATTAAAAAATGGGCAAAAGATTTGAATAGATACTTCTCAAAAAAAGACATACAAATGGCAAACAAATACATGACCAGGTGCTCAACATCATTGATCATCAGAGAAATGTAAATGACAGCTGCAAAGGGATATCATCTCACCCCAGTTAAAATGGCTTTTATCCAAAGCACAGGAAATCACTATGAAGAACAGTTTGGAGGTTCCTCAAAAAAACTAAAACTACAGCAACCATGTGATTCAGCAATTCCACTGCTAGGTATATAACAACAACAACAAAAAAAGAAATCAGTACAACAAGACAGTATCTGCAGTCCTATGTTTGCTGCAGCACTGTTCACAATAGCGAAGATTTGGAATCAACCTGTGTTCATCAGCACACAAACAGATAAAGAAAATATGGCATATATACACAACAGAGTACTATTCATCTATAAAAGAGAATGAGATTCTGTCATTTGCAACAACATGGATAGGACTGAAGATCATTATGTTACGTGAAATAAGGCAGGCACAGAAAGACAAACATTACATGTTCTCACTTTTTTGTAGGAACTAAAAATTAAAATAATTGAACTAATTGAGATAGAGAGTGGAAAGACATTTACCGGAGGCTGGAAAGGGTAGTGAGAGGTTGGGTGTGGTGGATGGAGTGGGGATGATTAATGTGTGCAGAATTAGTCAGAAAGAATAAGATCCAGCATTTCATATCACAATAGGGTGAATACAGTCAATAATAACTTACTCATACACTTCAAAATGACTAAAAGAGTATAACTGGATTGTTTGTTAAACAAGAATAAATGCTTGAGGTGATGGATATCCCATTTACCTTGATGTGATTGATTATTAAACATTGTAAGCCTGTGTCAAAGAATATATATATTATAATACATATATATATATATTATATCGTGTTATTACCACAAAAATTAAAAATTAGAAAAATCTAAAAACCAGAATACCATATGAATTAACAATCCCACTGCTAGCTATATGCCTCAAAAGAAAGGAAATCAGTAATCAAAGAGTTATCTACCTTTCGACATGTTTATTACCACATATTCACAGCAGTCAAGATTTTGAAAGAACTAAGTGTCCCAAAATGAACAGGTAAAGAAAATGGGTCATATAACATGGAGTGCTATTTTAGACCACAAAAATAATGAAGATTTTGATCATCTGCAATACATCAAACTGGAGGACATTACATTAAGTGAAATAAGCCAGGCCAGAAAGACAAACTATTGCGTGTTTCTTCCTTGGTTGTGGGAGCTAAAATCAAACAGAACTCATGATGATAGGACAGTAGAAAGATGAGTGACCAGAGGCTTTGAGGGTATGAGGGTAGAAAGGGAAGAGGGGATGGTAGTGGACACAAGTATAGTTAGATAGATATATACAATCTAGTATTTGATAGCAAGAAAACAAGGTGACTACAGGACATTAATTTATTGTGCAATTAATGAAATTAAAGGGTACAATTAGGTGGGTGTATAACCAAATCAAGATAAATGCTCGAAGGTGTGGATACTCTATACTCTGATGGGGTATTGCATATGTATTGGTATGCTGTATCAAAGTAGCTTATGTACCCATAAGTATCATGCATCTATGTTAGCCCAAAAATAAAATAAAACAATTATATTAAAATTCAATTAAAAACTCACATGGACATACAATAGCTATGGTCTCTTTGTTCTTAGCTCACGATAGGTTGAATAAGAAGAATGATGGCGAGTAATGCCCTCTCACTAGATCTTGGCGTGAGCCTAATGTACATTGTGCAAGAATCATGAAGATATGAATAGGTGACATTTTTAGGAACTTTGACATCAAAGTTTCGTTGAGTCAAACATTAAACATAAGTACACACACATCCAGCTCCGATTTTGTCAATAGATCAAAGTATATTACAACAAAAGAAAAAGCTGAGATTCTTGAGCCCATCCACAAGACTGTAAAAAGCTGTTGATATTAGATGTTTAAATTTTCAGGGTCTTTGACTATTCGTGTGAAGGAATGCCAAGATGAAACATTGAATTGAATTATAGGACAATCAAAGAAGAGTCTACAAAGTTTCCAATTTTTTTTTGAGATTTCATAGATAATGCAGAGGCTTATCTAATCAAAGCACCTGAAGAAAACCAATCTTAGAATTGTCTCTGATATTTCATGCCAAGATCAAAAGATCTTTCAGCCAAGTCCTGTATACTCTAGAAGATCTGAACTGATTCTCTGAAGACATGACTATCTCTGGAATCTAATGGGTAAATTTGCAAGAATCATGGAAGAAATGCCAATGAAGGGGATAACTAGGATTCATTTTACCAAAATAACTGTGAAATAAGTGCTTGTGTTCTCACTTTTAGATTTGACTTCACTCCAGAAAAAAAGGCATGCAGTCACTTGCTAGCTTCTATACTTAATAATAATCAATAAAAGTTATTATCATGCTTTAGTTCATATGACATTTCAGAGATTACTGTGTTTGCTAGGAACTAGTAAATTTTGAAATTTTCACAGCATCTTCAGTTCATGACTATCAATATATAACTAAGTTCACTAAGGAGAAGCAAGATTATTTGATTTTCCCCAGATAGTAATATAGAAATGATGATGATGATGATGGTGATGATGGAGGAAGAATATAACATTTACTTATTAAAATGTTACCATCTTATCTTGGAGCAGGTATATGTATTATATCATTGAATTCTCACATGACCCTGTGAGGTATAGGACCTATTACTGTAACTATTTCATAGATGAAAAAATTGAGGTAAAAAAGAGGTTAAGTAATTTGCCTAAGGTTATATAACTACTATTTTGCAGAGCTGAGATTAAGATCCCAGGCAGTCTGACTTCCATGGTCTGTATAACTGCCTTAGCTACTGCTAATGATTGGCTAAATTAGGACTTGAGAAAAAAAAATTCTTAACTGTAACACTAATGCTCTTTCCATTCTACAATTCAGAAGGCTCCTTGCACCACCAAATAAGTTTGGAGTCAATGCTTTGAAAGGATGATGGTCAGAGGGATTGTGTCTTTGTGGAGAGAGGTAGGTTTCTGAAGCCTGCAGCCAGTAAAATCTGCTTATAGCCCTGAGCACTCAGAACTAAACTATTCCACCAAGGGAAAAGCAGTAACACAGCAGCTAAATGTGTTTGAAGGAAAATTTGAAGGTGGCCTTCCTAGTCTGTACTGCCACTTGATAAGCACAAAGTGGAGGAGGAGGATGGAGTTAGCACATCCCCTTTACAAATTGGTTTCTCTATGTCTCATTTCATAATCTCTCGAGCGACTGTTTCCATAGACACCCACACTTCAGTTTCCCAGCTTAACCACATTTGAACAAGAATGCAGGCTTTGGCTTCAGCAGCTGTGAACTGTTTTACCATGTGTCTAACAGGCATGGCTTATCTACCTTCCTGTCTGTGTGCAACAGAACAGAGGGGTGGGAGCAGTTCAACCAACAGTAATGCAGCAGTAATGCAACATTAGGAGTTTCAAAGTTAAACAAACCCAACTTGATCCATATGAAACAAGGCAAAAGCAGACAAAAAATGAGTGACTTTTTTTCATCCTTGTCTTTCGGGAGTGGGGTGGGGCAATAGTGGCTTGAAGTTGGCTGTTTCACAAGTGTAAAATGAAAGCGCAAGCCCCACTTTTTTTTTCTGAAACAGAGCTGTGGGTCCCTGGGGACTCAGAGGGGAAGGCGATAGAGTGTGGGAGTCTGTGTGGGCACTGAAAGAAACCTAGAACACAAGTTAATGAAATTCACAGCCCACAAAGCTGTGCTTTAATTTTGAACTTGAACCAGCAACAGTTAAAGAAAATAATCGAATTAAATTAGGTTTGAAATCACTTGTCTGCTGAGAATATAGGAAACTAACAATGTAGTAGAAGTTTCCATACAAAGGAAAAGAAAATAATAATCTTAAAATTTACTCTTGTGAAAAAAAAAACACACTTGTCAACTGGCCTAGGAATTTCAGTTATAGCCATGACAAAAAAGTATGAATACACACACACACACACATAAAACACACATATAATTAAGAGGGATTCGTGTACACCCACTACACAAACCATGCTAATTGCTATACATCCCACTTGAACACAGCATGTATACGAATGTTCCTCATACTAGGGATTGCTTTGAACTTCAATGTGACCAACCAGACAAATATTCTTGGCCTCGATGAAACCCAAGTCACAAAGAGTAGATGATGAGGGATTACATGCATTAAAATAACAAACACATATTTCAATTGATGTAATATTCATAACAACCCTATGAATTAGTTTCTATTATTATTACATTTTACAGATGAGGAAACTGAGGCACAGAGGTGTTGAATGACTTGCCAAAAGTCACACTGCTAAGAAAGAGAGCCGAGACATATTTTGACATCAGTCTGGTACCGAAGTCTGTGTTCTCAACCATTATAATTAGCAAATGGAAAGAAAGTTTCATAGTCCAGTAGAAAGAAGTGGATGCTGAACCAGTCCCACTCTTCTCCTCTCCTAAGTGTCTAGATATTTTGTGAGATGCTGTTCTATGTTAGTGAGTAGGTGGGTGGGAATTAAGATGGTGGGGATATTTTGGTGGGGTGGCTTTAAAAGTAATTGCTATTTGACAAGAGAATAAACCTTTTGTAATGAACTCAGCAGAGACTCTTCCTCTTGCTTAGCCTTTGACTGTTAAAACAGTGAATGATCTAGATGTTCCTTTAGATTGCATTTCCTTAAACAGAGGAAAACATGCTTCAAATGATTTTGAGAATACTGTTTTATTCAAATACACAAGGTTCATTTTCCCTTGGTTATTATTTCCTGGTTTGTGGAGAGAATTTGGCATCCATGATCTTCTGTTCTAATTTGCTGGAATTGGGGTTTAACTGTAATATTTGTATTCACAGGCAAGCTAGTTGGTGGATTACCATTTGGTGTAGACAGATTAAGGCACTCTTTATGTAGCCAGTTTTTTCCGTATTCTGTTATGCTCAAGGAAGCTTACCCCAGCTAGTTGAATCTCCACAAATGGACATATGTTTCCATTTGTAAGTAAGATCTTTGATAAGCAAAATGTTGTCAACTTTCCTCAGATTCTTCTTTCGGAGAAGTTTTAATGTTGTCACTCTCTCTGAGTAAACTTTGGGATATTGGAAATGTGTAAACTAAGCATAACACTGTTTTCCTTTGAATACTCACCTATACAAATACAATAGTAAAACAGATGAAACAGAGAAACCAAAACTGTCTAAAGATAGGCAATTCCGATAGTCCTCTCACTCACCTTAATCACAAATGAAATGCACAAAGTAGTTAGAATAATTTGGCCTTGACTATGAGCTGACTTTATTATTGTTTATCATTTCTTGCTTGTGTTGCTTTAATTGCAAGGAGAAATTATCACAAACGATTGAGGCTTTTCTTGTTTATCTATTGATAGTATTTAAATGGTGGCTAAGGGACAAGAAAGCAGGAATATTTTGAAAGGTGGTATGACATAAATATCAGTTAAACAAAACTCGATAATAGGCACATCTAAGTCAATAAAGTTGGTCCATTGCTTCAGTAAAGGGGACAAAGAAATATCTCAGGTTTTAAGGCAGAGTTCTTTTATTATTTCTTCTGGTTGCAGTCTTGGGCCTGCATATAGGTGCTAAGGACTTAATAGCTGAGCTATGATTCTTATTGAGCAGATCTAAGAGCCTGCCAGTCAGCAAGGAGTTTTGTCTTTAGGATAAGTTAAACGTGAAAGTGGATACAAGGGTACTTATTAAACAAATTAAGTTTCCCATATAAAGTGTTTAGAATATTTCCTGTGGAAAATAGTGGTCACCCCTTCTGATGTGGCAGCATGAGATTTTGAATGGCGTAACAATGCAATATGACTATCATTATCATAGAAATAACACAAAATTTATTTAACATCAATATTGCCACTTGAAATACATTACCAACTATCTACACATGAAGCAGAATTACTGAAAATATTAAAATGAAGGATAAGAGGCTTACAGATGGTGGAAAATTTTGTGATCAAATGAAAGTACTGAGTTCCTTGAACAGGAAATGGTTTTCAACAAACAGGTGCCAATAAGTTGCATTTGGGGATTACTAGTAATTTGAAACATGTATATTTTCTAATGAGGAAAAGCCAAGAAATCCCTGAAGTCTCCACTTATAAAACTCAAGCTAAGCTGAATTCAGGCTTCTCATGAATGCCTTACATTCTTGGATAATACTCACTGCTGCCTATGAAATATTACCTGATCATTTGCCCAGGCCATGAACATGTTTCACCCCAGATTGGGGATTGCATGAATTCAGATTTCAGTCACATTTAAAGAGAAATTGGAACTGGCAGGCATTGAAAGACTATGATTCAACTTGGGAATTAACCCCCCCAAAAGTCAGGGAAATACAAGGAAGAGGAAAGAGAAGGTGTGAGATGGGGACAAATTGTGTTAGTCAGACTTTCTCCAGATCCTCATATGAATTTTGAGACCCTCATCACTGAACGCTACAGAGAGAAGCTGCTATGCAAAAAATAAAATTAAAGAAGAGGTATACACTCTATATGAATACACATGCAAAGTCACGGATTTGTTGATGAAATTTAAGATACTGGGGCCAAATTGGAAATAACTAATTTTATTTCTAGACTACTGATTAGTCAAATCAGCACTGACCCATTTATTTCACTTAACCTCCTTTTTTACTAAAATTTGTAAACAGAGGCAAATAGAGAGTCATCAAGAGGTGACAGAAATAGCTAGAACATTCAGAAGGTTTTTAAAAATGGTACCATCAGAACTGTGAAAAGATGTCCCCAGAGTAAAAGAACAGTGTGGGTGGCACTACTCAGTCTTAGTGGGAAATGAAAGGAAGAATATTTTTATATACAATCCTATGCCACCCTAAGGTGTCAATGAACTCATTTCTCTTTTCTCCTAACTAAATGCAAAAAGCACACACTTAAGTGCTTTTGTTTATTTGCTTAAAAACAGACAAATGTAAGTTACATTTACCATGTTGCCTCATCAAACTATCATTCTGTTTTGATTTCTAAGGTAAGAAGTACTTATAAATTATTAAACATAGTGAAATTGTTTTCCACTGATAATTTCCAAAATTATCATAATTTTGTTATATTTTTTCATACCCAAACATCTAAAATAACCTTTA
>NW_016812194.1:5982-7461 GCF_001698545.2 Rhinopithecus bieti | reverse complement strand
TTTGTGGTTTTGCTATTATTTCTAATGGCAAAACTGCAATTACTTTTGCACCAACCTACTATATAGCTCATGGAGACAAGTCGTGCATTAGTGGCTTTTATAAAGAAGAGCTATTGCTTGAGTCTTAGTAGATTGGCATATAATTTTCCTTGCTAAATTTACTGGCATATTTGAACCTGTAATGCCAGTTACAGGGGTGTTGATGTAAGATGTTAATAGTGAGTTAAAGAGAGGAACCAAAATATAGGGCAAGGCATGAACAGAGTTGGACCGGGGAAAGAGTCTCGATATAGATGGATTCAGATGTGCAAAGTCTATAATCTCTATAGGCAGAAGAGATATCTAAAACGGATCACTTCCCTAACAGCTGCATAAATCTCAGGGATCCATGAAGGAGACAGCAGAGAAGCCAACTAGGACAGGAACATCAGACTTTAACTGGAAACCGTAAAACCCAGGAGGAGTTTAGAACATAGAAGAAAAAAAGCTAATGCTGGAGATTACTCCGAATCCACCATTTCCAGGTTGTGTTTTCTGGATTTAGTAAACAGCCCAATCACGTATAGTTACTCCACTTTTATCTCCAGCTGCAGGCAGTGAGAAGTTGTGCTCAGTATAATGCTTCAAGATCAAGTGTAACCTTCATTTAGCATTAACAAGATTAGAATGGTAGCAGGAGACTCCAACTAAAATTTATATTAACGTGTTAGCTTTATTTGTTGCTATCAGGTATAAGTGAACATTAGTCAAAACCAAGCAAATTTGCAATAAATGATTCCAAATAACGTTAACTTGAATTGCAGAATTATAAAGGGTTATACCATTTAGTATAATCATCTTAAATGATTACATCAGGAAAGAAAGGCCCAGAGAGAAAAGAAAATTTCTTACAGTAACGTATAAAGTTATTATCAGTACTGTGGTTAAAATACAGGTCTCCTGACTGCCAATACAATTCTATTTCTAAGTACCATATTCTTTTGGACATCAGTATTTCCCCTCTTTCTCTCATTTCCCACACAACACCTCCTTCTCCACTATTACTTACAGAATGCTTGCACTCTCAACATTACAGGATAATTTAAAAGTGATAATCCTTTCTTTTAAACCAAAATTGCAGTGGTCCATAAAGGAAGTTAAGGTAAGCATTTATTCCAAATAAAACACAATTCCTAAATCCATCAATCTTATTTTAGCTTTTGCGTACCCAAGATTTCATATTTTGGCCCTATTCCCTCATACCAGCTGCAATCTAAAACTGACTCCCAAGTGGGTAACTCAATTGTAATTGAAATCTGACATTCTTCTATCTTTCATGCACTTGGCTTCATTAATCTTCATACTTTTCAACATGAGTAAATCACATGCACAAGCCAGGTTTCTTAAAGCCTCCTGCTCCCCATGATCTTTCCTTCCCCGTATCTGAATTTCTTTCTCAAAATGTTGTTTGCCCAGAAACTTCCTTCAAAACAGAGAGCA
>NW_016812194.1:0-3842 GCF_001698545.2 Rhinopithecus bieti | reverse complement strand
AGAAACTTTAAAAATAGTAAAATAAGTTTCAAGCATGATTATTTCCATTTTCTGAGGAAACGTTTCCTGTAACTGCCTACACAGGAACAGCCAATAATTATTTTAAAACAATAATAATGTGGTTTCATCATTCTGACTGCCTTCCTACTTAAAGGGTTAGCACGAGCTTGACAGAGGTGCTCCTAAAGGCTGTGGCGCCCTCTTCTGACCCCTCACCCAACAGGGTAAGTCATGGCTTGTTTCTGAACTGTCTTCTGGTTTTAGCCTTTCTCATTGCCTTATCTGTCATAATTAAGTCATGAAGCATTATGCAAAAATTCAGATCTGACTGGTGGGAAACACAGGTCTCATGAAATACACACGGCTACAGATCCACGCTGAATGCTTTATATTTTCTTAAAGGTTTCCATTTTGAAATTTGCGAATTATTCCAAAGAAAACGAAGTATCATTGAAAGTTGAAATGCGATAAAAGTCTCACTCAAACAAGGAGCAAGCCTGTGTAGGAAAACCTTAAGAAAATAAGAAATAAGAAGTTTTCTGCTAAAATATCTAAATGAGTTGAAAATAAATAACTGCTATATAAAAATTCAAAATCCATGCCATTAACTGTGTGCCTTATAGCAGAGAAGCTAAACAGGTTGCCCTTCACAGCTTATACTCTGTATTTTATTTTCTTAGACCACTGATACTTTTTTTTCACCTAGAGACCTACCACATCAATATATAAGTAAATTTAGTGTTTTTTTTTTGTTTTTATTTGGGCTGGGAAGAGGAGGAGGTGAAAACTACAGGGCAGGAGAAATGGGCTGGAGAACAAGTGACCTTTTTGGTTTCGATTTTTTCTTTTTTTTCTCAAACAGCAACTACTGCTTTGCTGATGGCAAGTTCACTCACTTGAAATATATACCTCGAGTTTATAACAGCATCCAGGACTGTTCTGTTGAATTCCAAAATGAGAAAATTGCATTTGCTTTTGTCACGTAATGCACACCAGCATCAAGAGTGAGTGGGTCTGGCCATACTTCTCAAGGGTACAGGCAGAGATGAATGTGTGTGGTTCCCACAGAGTACTCTGCACTTTAAAATTAGTCTATGATTTTCTGTTCAGAGATAGATGCTCTCTGAAAACTTCTAATGTTTTATCTCTCATTTTTCTCTATTACCAGCTCAGGCTGGTTTTCTTCCTATTCCTCAAAATGTTGCTCAAGCGGGCTTTCTACCAAAACGTCACCCTCTCTACTTGCAGCTCGCCCAAGCAATTACTACCCTCATTACTTCAGGCCCATCACAAATCTTACCTGCTTAAGAAAACCTTTTTGAAAATTTTATTTTACACAACCTTTCTCTCCTCTCGATTCCCATATCTAAAATTACACTCTTAAGAACTGCATTGTATTACCATGTTATGAAGGTAATTTTACAAACTGTAATTCTTGAAAAAATAATCTCAGTAGTCACTGTCTTTTCTTTGTTCTTACTGTTAGCATGCTTGTATTCTGATTTGTTCCCTCATTTGGGGCTTAAGCTTTAGATATACAGAAGCATATCTGACCTAGTTCAGTGTTTCTCATGGGACTAGGCTCACCCATCATTATCCCTGAAGTCCCAAGTTCTCTTGCTGTTGGATCTTCTAGGAGCAAAATCTAGTTGACTGGGAAATGAAACTTCTTAGTTAAACAAAACACTCAACCAGCCAAAGTAACTAGTCCCTGGCCACTCCTATTAGATAGATGCCATTTCCATGTCCATGTTTGCTGGCTGGTTTTAAAATTCAAAATAAAACAAATGGTACTTTTGACTGCATAATTGCTTTGTATAAAATATTTTCATAAAAGCAAATCTTAAAGTCACCACAAAATAATAGTGTTTATTTCCTGAAAGCTGTTTATACTTGCTAAAAGAGCCACCTCCTGGTTGGATTTTGCACTGGAGCCAATAGAATCATTCACCAAAAGCTTGGCAAAATTAATTTGAATTTCTTGGATACCTTTAAATAGACAGTGCCAAGAAGATAATTAAAATTATTGTTAAGATATTAATTTACAATGAAATGCAGCATGAAACTGAGTAGTTCCCTGCTATGCATCTGCCATCTTTGTGTCAAACTGACCTTTAGTATGTATCCCAGCTACAATCTTGCCCTTGCTGTTAAAATAGTAGAAAAGCTCTCAGATACTCTACCCTTTTATGCACATTGGAGACTATGACAGCAGGTAAAATATTTATTTTCATTTGAAAAGAGATAAATATGAACAGAATTTATTTAAAATTGATCACTGATTACTGTGAAGAAGCAAGTGTTTGTGTAACTGATATCATGTGTTTAAGCATGAAGAGTAGGTGACCTATTTGAGAGACATCCCTTCCTTTCTCTAGAATAGTTATTCTGTTAAGCTTACCAGTGGAGTAGTACTACTTCAGTGCCATGCACCTACCTCCTTCCTGCTCTGTGACATGCTTTTGAGATATCCTGCTTTCCAGTCATCTAAGTTGATGGCTTATTCCTTTTCTTAGATAATCTGCATCATTTTATTTATGTTTTCTTTAGCACCTTTCATTACTTCAGGCAAATGTAGGCCATCCTCCATCTTCTTTTCCAGGGTTTCTCAAGTGTAACATAAAAGAGAAACTGATAAGAAAGCAGGAAGTTAGAAAGTACCAACTTGCTAATTTGTAAGGACGTGACCTTTCCTTAGGCAAAAAAAGGTCTAAAGTATATTTACCATTTTTATTAGATTAAGTTGAGACCTACAAACCATTGGTCAAGAGGCTAGAACTGCTTTTATTCATTTGTGCATCATGCATATATTTATTATTGAAAACATTTGTTGAGTGCTTACTATGAGCCAAGTAGTGCTCTGAGTAACCATACAGTAGTGAACAAACCATGACTCCTGCTCTAGTGGAGCTTATAGTATACTGTGGGAATACAGTAACTTCTTAATTCTAAAATTAAAATAAATATTTAAATTACATTGGTGGTAATTTATCTTTAAATAAAACATGTTCTTGTGAGAAAGACTATTTTGGTGAGGCAGGGGCTTGTGGACTTGATAGTCAGGGAAGTCCTATCTGCAGAAATGACATTTAAAATCATATTTGAATAATTGTTAAGATCTAGGTAGATTATAGAGATGGGAATTGAGGGCAAGACCATCACAGAAGGGAAGAAAGTATCAAATGCCCTGAAATGAGAAGAAGCTTGGCTACAGTGAAATAGGGAGAAATAAGCACAATAAGAGGGAGGAAAGCTTTGCAGGAGTGGGAATAATTCATGCAAAGTCATGGAGTTTTGAAATATATTGCCTGTTCATTCATTCGCAGAAAACTCCTGAGAACCTACTAAGACACAGGCATTAGAGAGACAATTGCAAATAATTCATAATCTCAGTGCCTTTAAAGAGCTGAGTCTAGTGAGAAAGATAAGTAAAATAAATGACTTCAATGTAGTATTACATAAATAAAATAGGATAATATCAAAACAAGTTTTGATGATCAAATATGTGCTTGCAAATATGTCTATTGTAAGTGTGAAAGAGAATTTGGAAAAAAATGAATATTGTAGGTGGGAAGATCAGTTGTAAGTTTCTTGAAACAGTCAAGGTAAGAAATGAGGAGTTCCAGGATTCAGATAACTTCAGTTAAAAGGGTTTGAGGATTACTTTTGAGACGGAATTGACAATAGTGGGTGATCAATTGAACCTTGGTAGCGAATGAGACCAGAAATAGAGAAGAAGTAAGATCAGGAATCTGAGGGAATAGGAAGTATCTCATGACTCCAATTTTAACACGTAGGACAGACACAATGGATATGCTGTGAAATGAAGAATCAACTCGATG
>NW_016812193.1:0-1987 GCF_001698545.2 Rhinopithecus bieti | reverse complement strand
GTTCCTCTGGAAGCTTCGTCTCAGAGGGCTACTTGGCTGTGTGAGGTGTCAGTCTGGCCCTAGTGGGGAGTGTCTCCCAGTTAGGCTAGTCGGGGGTCAGGGACCCACTTGAGTAGGCAGTCTCTCGGTTCTCAGATCTCAAACTCCATGCTGGGAGAACTACTAAATCTCTTCAAAGCTGTCAGACAGGGACATTTAAATCTGCAGAGGTTTCTGCTGCCTTTTGTTTGGCTATGCCTTGTCCCCAGAGGTGGAGTCTACAGAGGCAGGCAGGCCTCCTTGAGCTGTGGTGGGCTCCACCCACTTCGAGCTTTCAGGCCGCTTTGTTTACCTACTTAAGCCTCAGCAATGGCAGGCACCCCTCCCCAGCCTCGCTGCAGCCTTGCAGTTAGATCTCAGACTGCTGTGTTAGCAATGAGGGAGGCTCCGTGGGCCAGGCGTGGGATATAATCTCTTGCTGTGCCGTTTTATAAGACCCTTCGTAAAGCACAGTATTAGGGTGGGAGTGACCCGATTTTCCACGTGTTGTGTGTCACGGTTTCCCTTGGCTAGGAAAGGGAATTCCCTTCCCCTTGCACTTCCCGCGTGAGGCGATGCCTCACCTTGCTTTGGCTGTCCCTCATTGGGCTGCACCCACTGTCCTGCACCCACTGTCTGACATGCTCCAGTGAGATGAATCCGGTACTTCAGTTGGAAATGCAGAATTCACCCGTCTTCTGTGTGCTGGAGGCTGGAGCTATTCCTATTTGACCATCTTGGAACCCTATAAAATATTTTTTTCTAAGGAAACCTAAGAAAAAATATTGACCTAATACAACTACAGGACATTGAAATAGCACAGGCATGAATCTTTTTTTTTTTTTTTTTTTTTGTCTTGACTGATGCTTGCGTTATGAAGCTTTTTAGCCTCTGTGTATGACCTCTGACAGCCAAGTTCATTGTTTTTAAGGTAAAGGAAAGAGATTTGCTCAAGCCCGTACAGAGAGTGGCAGAGCCAAGACCAAGCTTTCTGCTGTTTCTACAAAGTGTCTCTTGAATTCCTGGAGGAGCCACAGGAGCTACCCGTGGAAGGGTCCAGCAGGCAGTTCTTCACCTCTCGCCTCACACTGCACTCTCTTTAACAAGAGTCTTTGCATTGGCATCTCTTCCACATGTTTGAGATTTTGGGTAAGAATGAGTTTGAGAAAAAGAAATCCTTGTAAAAAGCAATTTTAAAACCATAGTATTACCACATGCACCATGGGGGAAAAAAAAGAGAGACTATCATGGAGAATTAAATCTGAAATGATGTCACTATTGGTAACTCGCATGAGAAATGCTTAGAAATTGCACTCCAGAATAAGAGGAAAGGAGTCCTGCATGTACTTTTTTAAAACAAGTAAAAGTTTGTTTCTTTTCTTTCTTTTTCTCTGGTTGTTGACTTTAGGGTTTCTGGAAATTTGAATTCACAGATTTGAACAATGAATAAACAAACTTTGGTAGAGAAATTTCTAGTAAGTTTCAGAATGCAAGTGCAGACGGAAGTTATAGGAGAGCATTAAGAATAAACTAGTTAGTTAGTAGTCAGAACAACGGAATGCTAAACTCATACTGAGAGTAGAACACCACATGGACTGGAAAACTCATAAAGAGCTTTCTGGAAAAGGTAAATGTTGAGAGGCTCAAGCAAGAGAGGAAGATAAAGGATAAGACATTCTTAGTGGACAGAAACAAGGATGAAGTGGGGGAGGGGCAGGGGTCATGTTCACTAAAGAGAAAAATGATAGATTCAAATGAAGAAAAGTGTATCTGTAAGTGGATAGGCTTCAATTGGTAAATGGGGTCATATTGAAGAAGGATTTTTTTTTTATCATTCTTTTTTTTTTTTTTTTGGTCTGAGATAGAGTATCACTGTGTCTCCCAGGCTGAAATTCAGCAGTGCATATACATTAAGGTATTTTGCTTATAGTAATCTCTATTAGTTTGAGAAATATTTGAAGTAAAACAG
>NW_016812192.1:0-1002 GCF_001698545.2 Rhinopithecus bieti | reverse complement strand
AAAAAAAGGAAATGTTTTACAGATTTTTTTTAACCAAAACCCCAATAGCCCTGTGAAACACCAGAGGAATCGTGTATTTAATGAGTTACCAAGTGAGGAAACAAGACAAAGTCTTGGCTACCCCACGAGCCAAGCACCCTAGACCACTGTCACATTACCACACTGCCTGCAGCTTCCTGCTTCCTGGGAACAGACGACTTGCCAGCCAGTTCTTGCTTCCTGAAGAATTTAGATATTTACATCCACTCATAACTCTCCCCTTCCCTGTCACTCTGCTTAGCGGGTACTGAGTACGTACCTGCTCTGGTTCCACACCGCTGCATTTAGACCCCAAAGGCTCTTTCCCTGAACAAACTCAAAGCCCTCATTGTTGTCCTCCAGCGTTCGAGATCTCTCTGCAGCCTCTGAAGTTCCAATTGCCCTCTTTCTCCAATGCCCAAATCCTTTACCTTCCAGGACTCCAACTTCCAGGACTCATTCCTCTCTGGTTGTCGCTCTGATTCTTAATCACGGCTATCAACCCATTGCACATGAAATCACCTGGAGGACTTTTAAAAATACCAATGCCTGGGTGCCTTCCTAGAGCAATCAAATTGGAAATTCTGGGGCTATGTCTGGAGTGCCAATCTAGGTCTTTTAAAGCTCCCAGGTGATTCTAATGTGCAATTGTGTTGATAGAAATGCCTTCATTTTGTTACAGAAGAGTTTCTCAGTGGGAGAGCCACTGGCATTAGGTGGAATTCTTCCTTGTGCAAGGAAGCTCTACAGCCTGTCACTAACACTTCCCAGTCATAGTGGTAGCCAAAAATACATTAAACATCTCCACATGCCCTTGCTGAGAATCTCATCAACTCTTCTTCCTTTTGTGCACTTCCTAAGAGTCAAAGCATACATACCCCCACAGCTCTTCAGGTTTTTGGTTGCTTTTTTTTTTTTTTTTTTTTTAGTTTCTGTCTGTACGTTTATTGTCTGTATCTGAAAAATCATCATATTGTTTGGTTT
>NW_016812191.1:9719-51824 GCF_001698545.2 Rhinopithecus bieti | reverse complement strand
GTGATCCGCCCGTCTCGGCCTCCCAAAGTGCTGGGATTACAGGCTTGAGCCACCGCGCCGGGCTCTTTATTATTATTAATTATTAATAGCAGTAGACGAGGCTGAGAGTCAGCTACAGAGGAGACCTCTGTGGGCAGAAGAGAACCACAGAAGAGGTAGCAAGAGCAAGGAATGGGTTCCATTGAATGCGGTGTCAAGTGCCCCCTCATTAGGGAGATGCACCTCCCTCCCTTCTTGACCTGCCAGCACTTGTTTTCTCCTTGGGAAACACCCAGGATGGCAAGCTTTGTATATGGTAAAGTAGCTAAGAGCATGAGCCCTGGGTCCATTGATTTTCCATTGTAGCTGTGCCACTTACTTGCTGTTAGTCAGGTTCCTCACCTGTAGTATGGGAATGGTAATTGTATCTGCCTCGAGAGTTGTCTCACCCATTAAGTGAGTTAATGCATGGGAAAGGCTTCAGAAGAGCCTGGCACAGAGTAAGTGATTTATAAATATGAATTTATATTGTATACTCTGGTTCTAGAGTAATCCTAAGACTTTCAAAGACCCTGAACACTCTTCCTTTTGGAGATTTCACCCAACATTTTATCAAACATACTGAAAGTCACCCATATTTCATGTTAATTATTATTATTATTTGCTGTGGTATGTTTAAAAGAGGTTTCAATGATTTTGCTTGTGGAAGTGGTTGGCTGTGACTAACTCATAGCTATGAGGCCTTAGCAGTCGCTGGACATGTTTGAAATCCCTTTCAAAGTGGGGAATTCTAAGGAACAAATTGTTTTAAGTGTAATACAATTTTGTGGACATCAAACTTAACAATTACTGATGTTTACATAACATTCCATTATGTAGACATTTAATTAAACTTTTATCTATTTCGATTTTCAGTTTTCTCTTTTGTATTTTGAAGCCAAAAAAAAAAAAAATGTGTTTTCAGACCTCAGGTAAGGGACTAGATGAAAGCGGTGAGCCAGGGACCAGAAAGACCTCTTGGCCACACTCCTGAAGCTATGGTTCGGCAGAACCTGGCAGAGCCTGGGTGCAGAAGGGACTTGTAACCTTATCCATCCCTGTTCTTCCATCTTATGAATGGAATAACTCATGTCCAAGAAGGGGAGTGACTTGCCCAGAAGATAGTGTAATTTGTTTCTTCAAATGCAGAGTCCTGAGCCCTTTCAAACTTGTTGTTGTTGTTTGTTTGTTTTACACATTCCAAGATGATATTCAAGGAGTGACTCTCAAAGCCCAGGGGAGTGACCTCATGAGAGATGAAGGTAGCTGATGGGAAGGCACATACAGGTCCACCCAGGCTGCATGTGTGTGTAACCCAATGACCAAATGACTTGAACCCACAGCCAGGGGAGTGTGGGTGAAATACCAGCAGACGTTTCCACCAGCTGTTAAAACCTAGCAGGGGCATTAGGAATCGATTGTAGACTGTGCCTCCTCTGACTTGGCACACCTCCATGAGGAAGGTTCAAGGGAGGGGAAGAGCAGTCACAGGTCTCCACCAGCCAAGAGCAAATCTGAGCAGAGAGCTAAGCACTTTTGTGCCCTCTGGAGCAAGGCAACCCCATAACTTGCAGAGATTTGGGAATGATGGAAGCTGAGGAGCTACATGGCCATGTCAGGAGGATGAAGAGATTGCCAGGCAGCTGCCATTAAGTTAGGATTCAGAGTGGTCCTGGAGGACAGGACAGAAGGGCATCTGGACAGTGCCAGGCCATGTTCAGAAAGTGAAGGGCCTTTCCGATAGGAAGGTTATGGGCCCAGACACTTACTGAGTGCCCCTGTGTGGCTGGCATATTCAGTAAGTGTTAAAGGAAGGGAGAGAGAAACTGCGAGGGAAGAAAGGGGGAGTAGGAGCACCTAGACAGCACGTGCTGTTGCTCTGAGGCTCCTCCATGTCTACAGTTGGTGGCTTCTACCTTACATCTTTATACCTTTGAATTGGATGAAATGTATTTTCTCTTGGTCATTAGGGCATTGATGCACAATTTCAGTATGACTTTGTTGGTTCGTTCCACCTGGTCATTAAGGTTCTGGGGACTGTGTATGAAGCAGTGTCATACAGGAGAAGAAGGCAGGCAAACCTGGTTTCGAATTTCAGCCTAGCCACTGTATAGCTGTGGTACCACAGAGACATTCTTTAACCTCTCTGAAAGTGAGTTTCTTCATCTGGGCAATGGGCACTAAGAATTCCCGCTTCCCAGGGCTATAGCAATGTGCTAACACAGCTCCTGCTACATCGTAGCAGAGGCCCCATAGAGTTCCTTTTCATGTCTCATGGTCAAAGTGGTCTTGCCTGAAACTAAGACATAGCTCATTGTACTGTTCAAATCAGAGCAAGCCAAGTGTGCTTTGGGCAACTAATGTGCCTAAGTCTGAGTCGTGAGAGTCCTAAAAAGGAACAAGGCATGGCTCTGGACCTCAGGGAAACAGTCAGATGTGGGGGAGACGTAGATTTGAAGGAAAAAAAAAAAAAAGAGCACCAGGCTTGAGTTCTGGAGTCTAGGTTATCTTCCCGGCTTTGCCACTAATTTGCTAAGTGTCCTTGATGAAGTCACAGTAGTTCTCTGAATCTCAGTTTCCTCTTCTCTCCTGCAAGGGCAAAACTTGATGGTCTCTAAGATTCATCCTGCTTGAGCAAGTGCTAAGCTGCATGGCACAAATTTCAGATGCTTCTTTAAGTGTGTCCAAGAAGAAAATTCTCAGAGACGTTTGGAGTGCCTGGGAGCAGCTAGAAAAAATTAGGGAAATGATGCCAAGATTCAGCCGTGAGTGATACTACTAACTTAAGAGTCTGCTCCTGGTCTCATGGGGTCTTAAATCCTTCCCTCCAGTCCTTCTCTCTTGGGTTGTATTAGAAAGATCACTGAAGTGACCTTAAGCACAACAGGTTGGATTCAGGTTAGATTTAATGAGGGACTTCCAAACAAAT
This sequence comes from Rhinopithecus bieti, assembly GCF_001698545.2. NCBI lineage: Eukaryota > Metazoa > Chordata > Mammalia > Primates > Cercopithecidae > Rhinopithecus > Rhinopithecus bieti. The sequence goes on along the minus strand of NW_016812191.1, from coordinate 48,877 downwards.
GCTTTTGAAGGATGAGCTTGTAAGTGAACAGAGAGAAAGGCATCATCTACTTTTTAGAAGCTTTAAGATGCTGGGCACAGGTATATTTTGCATTCCTGAAAAGCTGTGTGCTAAGAAAATACATTGAATCAGTCCTGCCTAAAATGCACCGGAGTGTTCACTATTTAGAGGCATGGGGCTGCCCTTAAATTCACCTGTTTATAAATACAGCTTTGTTTAGCCCGGTTTTTAAGGTGAAGGTTCCCTAGCTGGATCTCTCTCACAAAAAGTTAAAATGTAATCTTTCTCAGAGGCTGAGAAATAAATTCAGTTCATTCTCAACGTTGCTTTCCGATCTATGGGTCCAGGAATGCATCAAATATAAGGAAAATGTTTATGATGTTTATTGGCCAACATTCCTGGTTTCTGTCCCTGGAGAACCTGCAGAGCTAGCCATCTCTTCCTTGAGTATGTCTCAATTGTAAGCACCAGACCAAACCACAGGAGCAATACCCCTGTTCTGGAGAGTTTCGTCTGGGGCCTGCTGGGTGTTGAGTAGAGGCTGGAATCTGATTTGACTTCCATTTACTCTGCACCTTGTACTTTGCAGTAACAAGACTGTCAGTGCCATGAGGGCAGGGACTATGTGTGGTTTGCTTCTCATTGCTTGGCATGGAACGGGTACTGAATAAATGATGAATGAATGAATGAATGAATGAAAATGGACACATCAATTCTAGTTGACTTTCTGGCCTTTGGCTGGGTACTTAACTGCTCTGAGCCCCAGTTTCTGCATCTGTAGCATGGGGGATAGTAAGAGTTCCTGCTTGGCATGATTGTCATCAGTATTCAATGAGACAAAATATACGAAGTACTTAGCGCTTTGTTTAGAGTGTAATAGGCACTCAGCCAGTGTTAGCTTAGTATTACTTTTTCTGTGTAAGATTATGTTGTCCTTTCCACAGCCCTGTAAGGGGAAGTATACTATCCCCACTGAAGAGATGAGAAAACCGAGGCTCAGAGGTGTCAGTGACTGCCCGAGGTCACAGGTGGGACTGGGACTCCTTGGTCTGTCCTCTTTCTACTGCTCAACAGTCTGGTGAAACCACAGAAGGACTCATTCCTGCTAATGGGGCACTAAAGGCAATACACGAGGAACTCTGAGGAGTATGTGGAAATTCTCCTGGGTTTTCCAGCTCCCGAGAGTACCCTGGCTTTATGGGATGAAGTCCTTTGATTGTCTCAGGTTCCCGATCTGTTCATGACCCTGTTAGCCCAAAAGCTGGCAGAGCTGCATGTGGTGCTACTGTTCTTTTTGTCTCCTTGACTCTCCCCTGCTCCCCACCTGCATCGTCTTACGCATTTATTGTTTCCTTAAACATGCCTATTTGCAGAGACACACTGAGCTGAGCAGCAAGAGTGGAGGTTTCCAGTGGGAAGTCCACTGTGAGGGAGTAGGGTGTCAGGAGAGGTCCTACCAGCTCATCCTGACCGAGATGCTCATATGCTGTGCTTTGGAAAACACAAGCAGTGCAAGAGCATTTAAAATTCACTCAGTGGGTATTCTCCCTTTGTAGAATCGAGCAGACATGAGTGCAGGTGTGAAACGTGACGTCCATATGGACATAGAAGGACAAAACACAGTCTTTGTCAACTTGATTATCTGCCCTGTGGTGAGAAATGAGGGCCTGGCTGAATGGAACACAGGGAACCTGGAAACTTTGTTTTGCAAAAAGAGGTATCTACCCCATTGACACTTTACTGCACTAGTATTAACAAGGAGCTTATGAGTCTGTTAGATACGGTCTTCGCTGCCTTTCGCGATTCTCAGCTTGGATTTCTGGGGACAGTGAAAAGCCCCAAAGGTGGGAAAAGCAAGAGGAGGGCAAACAAAGTCTGCAAATTCCATCATCCGAATAACAGGGCCGATGGTTTAGAGTGTTCTGCTTGAAAAGCTTGTGTGCATATTTAAATTACAGCTTTCCATACACAGAAAGGGCAGCTGTTCCCTTTAGCCCAGCTCCCTTTCCCTCTTATTAAAATAGGGCAAAGGGGGTGCTTTTCTTCCCTGGGTTTCTTTTTTGGTATGAATTTACAAAATGTGGTTTAAATACTGATTTTATAGGAACAATGTCACATTTTAAAATTCAGTGTTAGGCATGGAGCTCTCAAAGATTGTTAAGAAAGAATTAATGCCAGGAAAGAAGCTGGTGTGCAGCAGTGTCCAGCAGTAGAGGCCATTCAGACAGGAGAGGCTGTCATTCGTCAGCTGCCCAGTCACCCTCATTATTGGTTGAGGGCAAAGGGGTCTCAGCTTTTCATGCTTCTCTGTTTTGCCAGAAATACTTAAGATAATGGGGGAAAATCTAGTATGCTTTGTTTCTCTGAAAGATAATGTTTTATTGGCCTTAGCAACTCATGGTTGGTTAAGGAATGAGGCAGATTCCTAGAATCCAAATCAAACAGCTCCCATTAGTAAATTACTGACTTATAAAATATTTAGGCCGGGCGCGGTGGCTCAAGCCTGTAATCCCAGCACTTTGGGAGGCTGAGACGGGTGGATCACGAGGTCAGGAGATCGAGACCATCCTGGCCTACACGGTGAAACCCCGTCTCTACTAAAAAACACAAAAAACTAGCCGGGCGAGATGGCGGGCGCCTGTAGTCCCAGCTACTCGGGAGGCTGAGACAGGAGAATGGCGGGAACCCGGGAGGCGGAGCTTGCAGTGAGCTGAGATCCGGCCACTGCACTCCAGCCTGGGCGACAGAGCAAGACTCTGTCTCAAAAAAAAAAAAAAATATTTAGGCCTAGGACTGGGCAGAAACAATATATGAAAATGTAGGTAGCATGGCAGAATATTCTGATGAGTAGAAATCATGTATAAAAAGCCCAAACTGACCAGGCATGGTGGCTCACGCCTGTAATCCCAGCACTTTGGGAGGCTGAGGCGGGCGGATCATGAGATCAGGAGATCAAGACAATCCTGGCTAACATGGTGAAACCCCAGTCTCTACTAAAAATAGAAAAAATTAGCCAGGCATGGTGGCAGGTGCCGGTAGTCCCAGCTACTTCGGAGGCAGAGACAGGAGAATCGCTTGAACCCGAGATCGCGCCACTGCACTCCAGCCTGGGTGACAGAGACTCCCATCTCAAAAAAAAAAAAAAAAAAAAAAAAAAAAAAGTTCAGAGTACTATTCCAAACAACTCTAGGGAATCAGAAGATCCAAACAACTTTAGGGGAATCGGAAGATCATTCTGCAGAAGCAGAACTGGTGCAATGGCTTGATGTTATTAAAAACAAGTTTATGGGTCAGCATAAGGAAGAACCTTCCAACAATTCTGATAATCCACAGGGTGAGGGAATTTCTGATTAGGTAGAGATTTCTCCCTCTGTGGAATCTTGCAAGCAGAGGTCACTGGATCTTTCATTGGGAATGCTTCAGAGAGGATCATGCGTAAGGGTGAGTGTTGGACTAAAGACCTTAGAGAGTCTGTCCAGTTCTGAGGCCCCCGACTGTATGTGACTTGGCCTTGACTAGATACTTTACTAACAGGTGCCATCCTAGTTATTCCACATCCTTAGAGTAATTGTAGATACAGAAAGATCTGAAAGTAGTTCTGTGGAGACCAGGTAGAATGCTCAGAGGGCAAAATAGGAAATACAGTAGGATGGAAAGGTTTGGCCAGGAAAAGAGGACACAGAAGCATTTTAGAGAGCTGAGCCTGCAATAATTGGAAGGAGTGCAAACAGCTTGTTTGGTCTCTGTTGAGGTCCAGATAAGAGTAAATAGGTTAAATGAAATTTAACCAATGTAAAGTTAGATCATCAGAGACAGAGTGTCAGATCTCAGGCTATCAGTCCCTCAAAGAATTGCCTTTATCGAAGGTAGATGAGGGAAGGGTCAGGTTGAGCAGCATTTTATGCTTTTGTGAAACTGATTAGGGCAAGGTCTGCCCTGCCTCTCTTAAGTTCTTTTATAAGGACCCATGATAAATTTCCACCAGTGCATAGTTCCAGAGAAGAAAACAATGTGGTTCCTACAGAAAACTATGCCTTCCATGTCAAAAGATAAAAACTGTGTATCTTGGTACCTTTTATTTTCTTACCTGTTAGAGAATTCAGAGACAGATTCTTGGGTATTTATATCTGCTTAGTTATGGTGCCTGAAAGGTGCTGTTTCTGCTGCTTGTAGCAGATGAACTCTTTCCAGGCTATTGATGATATTAATATGTCTTGTTTTTCAAACTGTTATTCATCTCACATCTTTTGGGAAGTGAGTTGGCTCAAATCTCATATACTCAAGATGACATGGAATAAAAAGGAAACTTATTGATTGGAAAGAAACGTGAGGTTCTAGGATAGGTTTTCAAGGTGGATTCGAGGATTTCTGTCACTTAAAATGACCAATAATGGAGGGCCAGTCATCTGACTCCACATTCTTGGCCTTCATTAGTCACCGCTACTGGTGTTCTGCTGTATTTGAGCCTCTATATTGTTGTCCATTCCTCGCACAATCTGTGGGTTTAGTTTCCGTGGTTTGTTACTTGCAGTCAATTGTGGTCCAGAAATATTAAATGGAAAATCCACAGATAAATAATTCGTAAGTTGTAAATTGTGCACTGTTCAGAGTCATGTGCTGAAATCCTACTCTCTCCACCTGGGATGTGAATCACCCCTTTGTCCAGTATATTCACATTGTACAGGAATGCATGTATAGGAAATATCACAGTATATAGAGCGTTCAGTATAGGCTATGAACTGAATATATGTACTGGGGTCCATAGTCTATATGGATTCACTCTCCATGGATTCGGACAGCTACTGGGAGTCTTGGAACATATCCCTGAGGACTAAGAAAAATGACTGTAACTGTCACGGTAAACACCCCAGTATATTACATGAGTGAGTGATGGCAGTGAGACACTGTTTATGTCAACCTGGTGCCCATTTGCAATTTCATGCATGTAGGGAGATTAGTCATGTGTCCTATAGTTGTCATTGGCCATAAATGAGGGGGCATTAAATGAGTAGCCCCCCAAGGGCAATTAATGGATCATCATCATCTCTGATGTTTCCACACCTAGGTAAAGGCTGTCAGCGTTCTGGTATCCGTGAAGGTTTGTGGAATTAATGGAATATAATTGAAGTGACTTGAACTGTACCGAAAAGAATTAAATTGAATTGCCGAGTCTTGCCTTGTATCAAGGGAATGTCTTACCTTTGCTGGCTCATCAACTCTAACAACAGCAAGAATAAGCATAGCATGCTAGAGTGCAGTGGCGCAATCTCGGCTCACTGCAAGCTCTGCCTCCCGGGTTCACGCCATTCTCCTGCCTCACCTCCCGAGTAGCTGGTACTACAGGCGCCCGCCACCACGCCCGGCTAATTTTTTGTATTTTTAATAGAGACGGGGTTTCACCGTCTTAGCCAGGATAGTCTCGATCTCCTGACCTCATGATCCACCCGCCTCAGCCTCCCAAAGTGCTGGGATTACAGGCATGAGCCACTGCGCCCAGCCTAAACGTGTTCATTTTAAAAATATTGACTGTGCACCTTCTACATCCAGGCCCTGTGTTTTATGCTGGGAAAACGTGATGGACTAAGCAGACATTTCTCTGCCTCGAGGAGCTCCACCTAAGGAAGGACACAAGCACTAAACAAGTCTTGCATAAATAAATATCTAATTAAAATTGTGACAAGTGCTAAGAAGGAAACTTTAAGTAAAGTTTTGTAAGAAGAATAGAAGCAAGGCCAGGCGCAGTGGCTCATGCCTTTATAATCCCAGCACTTTGGGAGGCTGAGGCGTGCAGATCACTTGTGGTCAGGAGTTCAAGACCAGCCTGGCCAACATGCTGAAACCCTGTCTGTACTAAAAATAAAAAACATTAGCTGGGTGTGGTGGCGGGCGCCTGTGATCCCAGCTTCTCAGGAGGCTGAAGCAGGAGAATTGCTTGAACCTGAGAGGCGGATCTTGCAGTGAGCGGAGATTGTACCACTGCACTCCAGCCTGAGTGAAAAAGCAAGACTGTCTGAAGAAGAGAAGCCAGAACCTACTAGAACAAACCAATTTGTCCAACTTGGAGAAAGCCGGTGTGTCTGTGTGGAGTGGTGGATGATGAACCTGAACTAAGAGCTTCATGCTTTATTGTGGCTGAGTAGAGATGTGAGTAATAGGACTGGGTTTTTAGAAAGTCTACTCTGGTTGCTCCCTGGAGGGGAGGGAGCAAGATTGGAAATGGAGGACAGTTAGGAGGCTATTGCTGTAGGATAAGGGAGACAGGGTGGTGGACTGACCTGGGGTGGAGAGAAAAGGAGAGAGTCTGGCCATATGTTATAGGTGCAGTCAGAAAGAACTTGGTCAAGAGTTGGATGTGGCCAGAGAAAGTGGTAAAGATGTCAAAGGTTTCCATAGAGGCAGCTGGAAAGTAGGGGAGGATGGAGGTGCCATTTCCCAAGAGAAAGAAGAGAACCAGGTTTGGGGTGAGCGAAGACGTGAAGGTGAAGAACTCCAGCCGAGCATCTTGAGTTTGAGATGCCTGCGGACATGCCACCTGGAGTTGTCAGACAGGTAGTTGTGTCTGTCACTCCATCTGCAAGAATGTGCTGCAAGCCTGATGTGTGTCAGGCCCTGTGGTGGGTGTGAGATGAAGAGGTTAGACAAGATTCCTAACCTCTAGGAACGTAACTGTCTATTGCTTGAAATGACCTGTTGGAAAATACGGCGACAAAAGGTAGGGAATGATAAAAACCATGAGAGAGAGAGCAGGAAATAAGACCTACCGTAGGAATTGAAAGGGGAAGGAAAGCTCTTTGTTTCGAGATGGCAAATGTCAAGGTAGACATCAAAATGAGAAAGCATATTGAGGCCAGACTGGGGATGAGGCAGAATTCTCCTTGCCTTAGCTCCCCTGTTCCTGCCTGGCTGTATTCTGCAAATACTCCTAGGCCAGGTGCAGGATGGGAAGTGGAAGGGTAAGGGTGGAAGCTCTAGCTGGGCCGAGGCCAAGTGTGGGAGAATTGACATTTTGATGCTTAAGTGGGGTTTTGGGACTGTCTTTACAGTTACAGCTCCCATCCCTGAAATATCCACTGGGTTCCCCTGGAATATGTGTATCAGGAAACAACACCTTCCGCTCCTCTGCTCTGTGTTCGTTAGGCGCTGCCACCGAGAGTTTGGGAGGGCCTGAGGATGCTCTTCGTCATGGTGCCTCTTTAAAAGGTCCAGCTGGGCTGGGTATAAGTTTATGTCCATGAACTGATGAGATGGACGATGACAGATCTCTTATTTTCTCTAAATCAAATTAAATCCAACCCACAGCAGCCCTGACCTGACTTGGCTGGCATTGACAGGAACTCAGACTCACCTTCGATTAGGCGTCCGTCTGTCCGTCCCTGCTCCCTCCCGAGCCAGAGAGTCATACAGAAGTCCCTGGGGACCTATGCTTAGCAGTGCATTCATGGTGACTCCTCTGGTCCTAGGCACATTGTGGTCACTGCTGATATTCTCATTGTACAATTGTGCGTGTCCCTTAGAGCTGGAGACTTTGCTGGTTTGGTAGTGCTGGGCCCAGGGGCCAGCCATTGTAGGGGCACTTACACAGCCATTCCCCTCCGGGGCACATCAAGGCAGGAGTTACTGATCTTTGCTACCCAAAATCTTAACCCACCCCCTCATCCAGTCTTGGGAGTCTCTTTTCACCCTTTCTTTGCTTCAGTTTCTCTCTCTTCCTCCCTACCAGCAGCATTTGTTCCTCTTGCTTCACCCTAGCATCATTCACTCACTAGAGATGCTCTCTAAGGGCCTGGCGCTTACCCTTGAGCACCCAGCAGAGTCCCCGGGAAGGCTGGTTAAACACAGACTGCTGGATCTGCCCCCAGATGCTCCGATTCAGTGGGTGTGGGGTGGAGCCTGAGAATGTGCATTTCAAACAAGCTGCCTGCTGCTGCTGCTGCTCTGGGGCCCACAGAGAGAACCACTACTCCAAGGGGCAGGAACAAAAGTCCGACCCCTGTGGACGTGGCAGGATAAGGTGGGGGAGAAGGAGGAGGAGAATTACAGGAAGGTTGAGCTACAAATCAATATTTCCACCAGTTTCCCTGCCATCCAGCACCTCCTGTTGAATGATGAAAGTCTACTGACCACAACATGATTCAGATGCGGATTTGGGGGAACTCATCTGTGTGCAGAGGGAGACCGGGGGAATTACGTTTTGTGCTTTATCCCTGGTGACCATACACCTTTTCTTAGCCTGGAGTTCAGGACTTCCAATTTGGGACTTCCAGACTCTGTCCCACATCAGGCAGTTTCCAGAAAATGGCTCCACCCCCATCCCCAAGCTCAGACTGTAGAGTTCTTTTCTGTTGCTCCGGCCTGTCACTGAGAAGACTGGAATCTGCAGAATGTATGTGCAAATAAAATGTTGAAGCAGCAGGGGAGAGGCCTGGGAGGGGGCAGATAGATGCAGTGAACTGTGTCAGACGGGTGGCCCACAGGAGCTGGCAGCCCTCTGACCAGCTCTTCTGCTGGGAATAGAAACCCAGCATCTCTGCGTGCAGGGCTTCCTTTTGTCTCTTTTCTCAGTCCCCAGAGACAGGCCCACCCTTGAAGGGGTGGTGGTCAAAGTTGGTAAGCCAAAAGTCAGCGCTTCTGCCTCATCTCCCAGTAGCCAGTACTACTGCGTGGTCAGGCTGGAGCTGTCCTGACTTCAGATCATATTGGTGCCATGTACTAGCTGAGTGTGGCTTTAGATGAGCTGCTTCTCCCCTCTGAGCCAAAGTGTTCTCATTTGTAAAAGGTGGATAATAATGGCACATAATTCGCAATGTTGCCTGGAGGATTCAAAGGGGAGCTGCTTGTGAATTGCTTAGCTAGTATCTGGCACATAGCACATGCGCAAATAAAGGTGCGTCTCCATCACTCATGACTGTTATTCTGTTCTGGATGTTGGCATTCATATCTTAAGTTTTCCTCATGGACCAGGAGCTCCTTGAGAGGAGGAGCCAGGTTTGATTCCCTTTTGAATCAAGCCATTCCATCACCAAACATCTGTTGAGGTCCTACTGTGTGCCACTTACTGTGCTTGGGGCCCATCATCCACTGCTGCGCATAAGTGTGTGTGACTTGATGGTTAATGAGTGAAAGGGGAGGATTGTGGAGAAGACTAACAGAAGATAGATTTTATTGAATACCTACTGTGTGCTAAGACAGTGCTTCTTAAACTTCCGTGGGCCTACTACCCACCTGGAGATCTTAGAATCAGATTCTGATTCTTAGATGTGGGCTGGGGCTTGCAATTCTCCAGTTCTAAGAAGCTCCCAGGTGATGCTAATGCTGCTGGTCTACAGGCCACACTTTGAGTAGCAAGATAGAGACTGCCATACATTATGTTACTTATTGCTTGCAGAACCTTACAAGATGAGCTTAGAAACAAGAGTTTATAGAGATTAAATATCTTAAGATCATACAGCTGGCTAGTGTTGGAGTCAGGTCAGCATGCCTCATTTTTGTCTACTGAGCTCACTCACCCTTAAGAGCAGTGGTTCCCAATGTTGCCACATATTAAGATCACCCAGGGAGCATTAAACATCCTGATGTCAGGAGAGTTGGGTGGCAGATAATTCTAACGTGTAGCAGAGTTTTAGAACCATGGCCTCAGTGCCCAACCTCATCCAAGAAACAAGAAAGGAAAGGAGATTAATTTTGACATCTAATTTCAGGTACCAATTATAGACTTCCAGAATTTGGAGGTCTGGGTCTTTTTATGATGTTACAGATGAGGAAACTGAGGCCTATGGTGGTTAAAAGGTTCACCCAGGCCGGGCGCTGTGGCTCAAGCCTGTAATCCCAGCACTTTGGGAGGCCGAGACAGGCGGATCACGAGGTCAGGAGATCGAGACCATCCTGGCTAACACGGTGAAACCCCGTCTCTACTAAAAAATACAAAAAAAACTAGCCGGGCGAGGTGGCGGGCGCCTGTAGTCCCAGCTACTCGGGAGGCTGAGGCAGGAGAATGGCGGGTACCCGGGAGGCGGAGCTTGCAGTGAGCTGAGATCTGGCCACTGTACTCCAGCCTGGGCGACAGAGCGAGACTCCGTCTCAAAAAAAAAAAAAGGTTCACCCAAAATCACTTAACTCATTGATGGCAAAGTTAGGACTAGAACTCAGGCCTCTGGGCTCTCACTTTGGATGTGTTTCCTCTGCTGGAGGAGGAATCCAGGGACAGAGTATCCATTGGAAAGGCATCTCCGTGCTTCTCCACCAGCTGGGACCTTGGAGACTCAGAGGAGACGTAGGATGAAACAGGGAAACATTCACTGACCTCAGAAGAGCAGGAAAGTTTCCTTTGCAATATTCCGCCAATCTTGAAATGGCAGTATACAACAGAACATACTTTGAAGTTCTAAGGCCTTTAAAATTCCAAGATGAAACATATAATCCCATTATGGTAGTAGCATAATTGGGGGCTTGATTGAGTGCAATAAGGATTTACTGTTTTAATCATAATGTACATTGGTAGTGTCCAACACGAGGTCATGGGGGTGACGAAGTCCGGCGGAGTCAAAGGACTGAGAAAAAGACAGTTTGAGAGATAGTGGGACCAGGGGGCCGTCGCAGGTGTGGAGGCTGCGAAGTCCCGGAGCTCAGGAACCCCAGACTATTTATTGGTGATCAAACAGAGAAACAGGTGGTGAGAATGTGGGGGTTGAAAGGGCAGGTGCAGGATCTACAGCTGTGGCAGTTGCCCATTTATACGGAATATGTTCAGCTATTTGAGATATTGGGAATACAATCGATCTAGGCGCTTAGGAGGGCAAGAAGCAAGGAGCCAGCAAGTCCAGACACATTCTAAAGGCCACGAGGGGTTTTATGCCCTGAGCCCTGGAGTCTTACGTGCAAGCCCTACCTCAGCTTCTCCCAGTACTCACCAGCTTTTTCCCAACAGGTTGGTTGCTTCATTACAAAGATAGAATGGGCTGCAAATGTGTACAAAAAGATTTTTTTTTGCGTGGGGGGCGGTCAAGGGAAAGGCATGACTCAGAGTTAAACAGCCCCAAATCTTAGCTATGCCTGTGTAGCTTTACCATATAATCCATTGATAACTTAGCCCTATGGTGAGCTGGTATGCTTCAGTGTAACCATTTGTTGAGCACTTATTCTGTGAGCAGAGTGGCATTATCCACTTAAGGAATGTAATCACATTTAATCTATGTACGATCCCCATGAAGTCAGCATTACTTAACAGAGGCCTGCACAGCAGTAATTGGAGAAGCTGGGATGCAAATTCAGCTGTGGGTGAATTCAAATCACCACACTCAGCATAGGAGCTGGCTCCATACCGTTATATTACAGGTGAGGACCAGGCAGGAAAAGCAACCCATCCTGGGACACAGGGACAACAGGTGGCAGGACGGAGCTGAGACTGTGGGCTCCTCACTCTGGGACCAGTGTTGTTTTCTACTATGTCCATGGAAAATGCGGCCGGTAAGAATGGCCAGTACTCCACAAGCTGTTGCCGTTTCTGCTCAGGCTCAAGCCATCATGTGATGAGGAAGTCACTTTCCATACAGACCAGGTTTGTCTAATTTTTTTTGAGGAACCTATTCGATTAAAGAGAGTCCTTCACCAATCCATGTCCCATCAAATTGAACTTAAATGAACACATGCTACGTAGATACACTTTCCCAGTCTATGTCCTGCTGAATCTTCCGAGATCATACTTTATATCCATTCATTGAGCAAGCAATGGTGAAGTAACTCCTGTGTGTCAGGCACTGTGCAGGTGCTGGGGATAAAGAGATAAGGAGAAAGTAGGACACTGAGCCAGTCTCTGCCTTCCGAGTCCTGAGGTCAACAGATAAGGTGAGTTCCTGAAAACCGCCATCAGTGCCATGAAAGTGATATGCACAGGGACATGAAAGCTCAGAAGAGGGCCCCCATCCCTGCTAGGGATGGAGGAAATCCCAGAAGCTTTTCCAAATGAAGTGATTTCAAATACGGGCCCTGAAGTTCAGCAGAGGTGACTAGGTCAATCGTTAAAAGGTAGGTAGATGTGTGTGTTGGCTCAGATGGAGAACAATGCTTCTGGTAAAGGGAACGGCATGTGGTCAGGCTGTCAGTGGTGATCAGAATATGATTTGGATGTGCAGATTGGAGGGGAATTTGTACAAGTTCTGTGTGGCCGGATGGTAAAATTTAAAGGGAAGAGTAGGAAGAGTAGAAGAAATGAGGCTGAAAGGGAAGAAGGACCAGGTCATGCAGGGAACTGAACACCATGCTAAGAGGTTTGAATTTTGACTCTATGAGTAAGTGGGATCCATTTAAGTAGGAGTGAGACTTAGTCTCATTTCCATTGTAGAGACACTGACTGCAACAGGGAGAATCGATTAGAGGGGCCGGAGTGGGAGGCAGGGGGTGCATTTAGGAGGCTGCTGCAATCATCCAGGTAGTCATGACAGTAGCGTCAATCAGTGCAGTAAGAGTGTGGGGAGAGAAATGAATAAATTCAAGATTTTTTTTTTTAATTTCAAGACAAATTTCTAAATCCCCAGGGCTTAGTGATTTATTGAATGTGGGAGGAGCAAAAGAAAGGGTGGAACAAAGGACTATGGCTGGATTTCTGCCCTGGCCAAAGTGGCTGGTTCTGAGAAGAAGCACGGGAATGAGGAAGAAAGGTCTGAGAGGGGAAGGATCATGTTGACATGTTAATACGAGCCGCCTGTGGGGTGGAAATGTCCAGGAGGAAGTTGGATGCTGGATGCGTATGTCTGAAGCTTGAAGGAGAGAAAATCTTCCTAGAATCCTCTTTACTTACCAGAAAAGACCCCAACGCTGACAACAGTTTGTAATCTCATGATCAATGGCCGAAAGAATTAGAGCTTGACCCCAATTGTAGACTGGTTGTTTCAGCTTGTCATACGGCTCAGGGCACTCGGCTAAGCTTCAGCGTCCCTGTGAGCACTGGGACAGGTGAGAAGATCTTTGTCCTTTAAAACCACAGCAAATAAGGCAGTCCTCTTAACCTCTTTGATGGGAGTCCAGCACTCCCCTCCTTGGTATATTTTTACTGAGTGCTTTCTATGTTGCAGGCATCGAGGATACAGGATTGGGAAGAAGGTTGCTGCCCTTGAGTATCTCCAGGGCCACTGGGGCAGACACATCAACATAGGATTAAGATACCACGTTACAGGCAGAAGAAACACTGGCGGTCAGTGTTCAGCGGGGTCCAAGTGTTCTTCGACTTCGGTATGGTAAATACCACTGTGGAGTTGGTGCAGATACTTGTGGGATGGTTTTCGTTTTTCATTTTGATGAATGATGTGCAAAGCTCACAACTGCAGAGAGACTGAGACTTCAACTTAAGCTTTGAAATCTTCACATTTTTCAATTTTATCACAATTTTGACTCCCTCTAGTTATTGGGAAGGGTGCTCCCTGGGTCAGCTCACTTGATGCTATGTTAATGGTGATGAGCAAAGTAAAAGGAAGAATTGAATGTGGTTAAAACACAGACAGACTGCCCTGTTCTACCTGGTACCGGGAGAATAGAGAAGGCTTCCCAGGGGAAGAAATGGCACTTGTGTGGGTCTTTAAAAATGAATTCTGCACTTTAGGAGGCCAAGGCAGGAGAGTCACTTGAGTCCAGGAGTTTGAGACTACCCTAGATAACAGCGAGACCATGTCTTTATAAAACATTAAAAAAATAGTTTGATCTGGTGGCATGTGCCTGTGGTCCCAGCTTCTCTGGAGGCTGAGGTGAGAGGATTACGTGAGCCCAACAAGTCAGGGCTACAGTGAGCCATGATCACGCCACTGCACTCACCCTGGGTATCAGAGCGAGGCTCTGTTTCAGAAAAGAAAAATGACCAGGAGACGGTGGCTCAAGCCTGTAGTCGCAGGACTTTGGGAGGATGAGGCGGGTGGATCACTTGAGGTCAGGAGCTCAAGACCAGCCTGGCCAACATGATGAAACGTCATCTCTACTAAAAATACAAAATTAACTGGACGTGGTGTCGGGCTTGTAATACCAGTTACTTGGGAGGCTGAGGCAGGAGATTCTCTTGAACCCAGAAGGTGGAGGTTGCAGCGAGCTGAGATCGCGCCACTGCACTCCAGCTTGGGTGACAGAGTAAGACTCCATCTCAAAAAAAAAAAAAAAAAAAAAAGAAGAATTGGACTTCATTTGTGTCAGCATCCATGGCTTTTGCAAATGCCAAGGAGTGAAGAGAAGTTGAGAGTAGGTGGTATGTAGGAGAGTGGGGAGAATTCTCAGAGCGGACAGCTTTGCATGTCGTTCTGTAGAGGCATTCCCCGGAGGGGAGTGGCGGAGGCTGTAGAGAAGAGGTCACACGTGCAGTGTCCACAGGTTTCAGGCAGATAACATCAGTGAGAGAACTAGGTGGGGTGACCAACTGTCCTGGTACCTAGGACTGAGGGGTCTCCCAGGAAACATCCCCCAGCTGACCAAGATGAGTTGGTCACCTTAGAATGAGGCCAGGCCTTGCCTGCCTAGAAAGGGCCTGCTCTCTCCATGGGGCAGCTCCTTGGAAAGACTGGGATTGCTGGATCTTCCAAATGTCCAAGAGAAACTGAATATCCAAAATTTAATGCAAATTCTTCTGGTTTTTAAATATTGACAACAAATTCAAATGTTTTAGAAACATGATGCTGGCCAAACCAAACATTTCTGTGGGCTGCGTGAGGCCTGCAGTCTGCCCTTTTGAAGATCTCTGGCTACAGTGATGAAAGTGAAGCCTCACATGTCCCACCCTGTTCCTGCCCTGAGGCTCCTTAAAGCCACGTCCAGATGATTTTCATTATGCAGAGTGATTTCAGTGATCAGTCATTTGGTTTTTAATCTGATGTTCCTAACCAGATTTGGATGCTGTGCACAGAATGTGATGGACAAAGCGGCAATGAATAGTGGTAATAGGGACATGCATTCCATTTGTTTTGAAAGATAAAATAATTGCTGAATGGCTTGTTCTGCCCCAAATCTGGAAACCTATTTGGTCAGAAAAATAAGAATGTATTATTCAAATATCAGCCTTAAGGTTCATTTATCTTGGGCACCTGGACAGCCCTCTGGCAAAATAAGGCTGGGAGAGAACCATCCCTTTGTGGGAAACTTGGAGGTTCAGGGGACTGCTGTTTGAAGGTGGTGGAGGGTGATAAAGTCAACTCAACACAGTGATCACATGCCTGGGTTGTAATGTGACTGTGGGGAAACCACCTAACCCCTCTGGTCCAGGGTTTCCCCATCTGTGCGGCAGGGAGGCTGGCTTGCAGGATCGTTCCCAAGAAGCATCCACCCCGTCAGCTCTCCAACTCTGAGCTTTAACTTTGATTAGACTTTTGCTGGGATTTCTTTGGCCCTGCCAGGGCAACAGTCAGGGGAGATTTTGAGGAACAAATCAGTCCAAACAACTTTGACATCTTTTTTTCTAGGTGGAATTAGTAGATGTGGGGCTTTAATAAGTTGATCTGATGTCTGGGCTCCAGGCCAGCTCTCCGAATGGCATTTTTCACTGTGTCACTTGATTTTTCTTTGAGTGTGACTCAGAATACAGATACGGGAGCTGGGTGCAAGAAGAAAGAAACCTTCAAAGGCAGGGGTTTTGCAGTCAGGGAACTATACGCTCCAAGAGATGGGGGGGTAGGGCGTGTCGGGGAGGACCTGCATTCACGCCAAGCTGCGGTGTCACCTTTATTAATGATGACAGGGAGAGGGAGTCTGGGGACTGCAGAGGATGGTCATCGGCAGGTGTTACTATTTTTCCAAAGGACAGGGAAGTGGGACAAACAGGATTTTAAGAGGCGAGAGGTGAACAGAGGGAGAGAAAGGCAAAAAAAGAAAAAAAATTGAGTGTGATGTCATCTGGAAAATGGCAAACAGATGAATCCATGAAGTGTCATTCCCAGAGCAGGGAGGAAGCTTCCAGAGAAGGAGCCAGCCTGCCGGGGAGCTGGGGTCTGAAAGGAAGCACAGGCTGGGTTGGCTTTGCAGTGCCCTAGCCAGGGGTCAGCTACGGCTGGCATGCGAGCCCAGGCATGGACTTCCACTTTCTTCTGCCCCTTTCTGCCCAGAGCACCCCCCCGTTTTTTTTTTCAGGAAAGACATCAGATGGAATGCTCTATCCAGAAGGCTCTTTACAAGAGCTCATTAATGTGAACCATTGGAGTCAGCTTTTTAAAGTTATCTCTGAGTTCAGCTTCGTAGGATTTTTCTACTCATGGGGATCAGCTTCATAAAAGCCAGAGCATGATGATTCTGCCAGTTTTTGCTGTGAACAGATGAAATAGTACTCCCTTTATGAAAATGAAGTGCAATGACTTCAGGTAGCTTTGTTTCCAGGCATTCACGGCCGTCCTCATCATGATCTGTTTCCGTGTGCTGTCCTCTTGTGGCCAGCCTGGTGGTTCACTGCTGCTTCCACTGGGCCCAGACCAGGTTTTCCCAGCTTCCCTCACTGGGACCAACGCAGGTGTTCACAGCTTTGCACGTTGGGCCCAGGCCATGGGTTCATAGCCGTCTTCGTCAGAGAAAGCCAAGGTGTTCACAGCTGTCCTTTCCGGGTCCAGCCGAAGTCGCCCTCACTTGGACCCAGCCCAGGTGTTAATAGTCGTCCTCAGTGGGGTTAGCCCAGTTGTTCACAGCATCTTTCTCGGGGTGTCGCGACGTTCCTGGGCCCAGCAGCTGTTCACTGGCATGCTTCATGGGGGCGAGGGTCGCAGGCGCTCACGTGGCTTATGAAACCAGGGAAGGTGTTTGGCTGTCTTCCTGGCCCGACTAGGACATTCGTTCTAGCTGTGCTCAAGCGACCAGCCACAGTGTGACAGTCTGTCTTCATGGCATCTCCCGGTGCCAAGTGTCCTTTATTTGGGGCTTAGCCAGTGTTTAAGCTGTTAGTCCTTTGGGCCAGGCCAGGTGGTTCACAGCATCCTCATGGAGTCAGCCTCCGGTTTCATTGATGCGTCTTAAGTGCGCCCAACTAAAGGGTTCACAGCTGTTGATTTGGGGCCGAGCCAACACTCCAAGTGTCCTTGAGGGCCCAGCCAAGGGTTTATTCACAGGTGTCCAGATGATAGTAGCCCAGGTGTTAGTCCTTGTCCCAGTGGGCGCGTAGACGAGTGTTCACAGAGGCCTGCCCCATTTGGGCCAGCCAGGAGTTCGAATGCCTGACTTACTGGGCCCGTGCCTAGCTTCACAGTGTCCTACTGGCCCAGGCCGAGGGTGTTCAGCGGATCCATCCAGGTCGCCCAGGACGGTGCACAGGCCGTGCCCCGTGTTTGTATGAGGCTCATGAGTTTTATAGCTATCAATACAAGGCAAGTCCGAGGAGGTTCAGTCCTTCAATTAACATCTGGCAGTTTCAGGGTTAATAGCCATTTTCATTGGCCCTGGCACCTGTTCATAGGCTTGTTTCATTGTGTCAGGCCAGGGCATCGCGCTGTCTTCATCAGGCCTCCCAGTGTTCACAGTGGTTCTAACGAAGGCAGCCAAGGAGTTCTCTGTCGTCCACATGACAGCCAGCCCGATATCCACAGCAGTCATTCATCGAGGCCAGCCGGTTTTGTTCAAATGTGTGCTAATTGGTGCCATCAACCTCCATAGGAGGCCATCCAGGTCATTGACAGCCATTCACCCCACTGGCCAGCCCAGGGTGTCCCACACTGTCCCATTGGGCCTATCCCTGGTGTTCCTGGCTTGTTCCTCTACCAAAATTTCTCCCAGTTTTCAGGCAGTTTTCATGGGTCCCAGGCCAGGGCTTCCCAGATGTCCTCAGTGGGGACAGCCCCATTTTTCACCGTTGTCTTAATTAGGCCTGGTGCAGATGTTCACAGCTGTCCTCATTCAGCTCAGCCAAAAGGAACAGAACTGTCCTCCTGAGCACACACCAGATGTTTCTAGCTGTTCACATTGGGGTCAGCCCAGGTGTTGATAGCCATATGTTCTGGGCCCATCCCAGTTATTCCAAGCTGTCCCCTTGGGCCCTGCCCAGGTATTCACAGCCATCCTCATTGGTCCGGGCACAGGTGTTCACAGCTATCCTCCTTCGCCCCAGGCCAGATATTCACATTCAGTCTCACTGGGCCAAGCCAAGGTCTACAATGCTTTAATTACCGGGAGTAGCTCATGCTTTCACACCCTTCCTCACTGGTGCCTACTAAATTTGTCAAAGCTGTCATTGGCCGCTGTCAGGGGTTCCTTCAGAACCTCCTCACCCAGGAGCTTGCTACAAGTGCCGGAAATCTGGCCACTGGGCCAAGGAATGCCCGCAGCCCGGGATTCCTCCTAAGCGGTGTCCCATGTGTGTGGGACCCCACTGGAAATCGGACTGCCCAACTCGCCCAGCACCCCCTCCCAGAGCCCTTGGAACTCTGGCCCAAGGCTCTCTAACTGACTTCTTCCCACACCTTCTCAGCTTAGCAGCTGAAGACTGACGGTGCCCCATTGCCTTGGAAGCCTCCCGGACCATCACAGATGCTTTGGATAACTCTTACAGTGGAGGCTAAGTCCGTCCCCTTCTTAATCAATACGGAGGCTACCCACTCCATATTACCTTCTTTTCAAGGGTCTGTTTCCTTTGCCTCCATAACTGTTGTGGGTATTGACGGCCAGGCTTCTAAACCCCTTAAAACTCCCCAACTCTGGTGCCAACTTGGACAATACTCTTTTAAGCACTCCTTTTTAGTTATCCCACCTGCCCAGCTCGCTTATTAGGTCGAGGCATTTTAACTAAATTATCTGCTTCCCTGACTATTTCTGGGCTACAGCCACACCTCATTGCTGCCTTTTCCCCCAGTTCAAAGCCTTCTTCGCATCCTCACCTTGTATCTCGCCACCTTAACCCACAGGTATGGGACACCTCTACTCCCTCCTTGGCGACCGATCATGTACCCCTTACTATCTCATTAAAACCGAATTACCCTTACCCCACTGGATGCCAATATCCCATCCCACAACACGCTTTAAAAGGATTAAAGCCTGTTATCACTCGCCTGTTACAGCATGGCCTTCTAAAACCTATAAACTCTCCTTACATTTCTCCCATTTTACCTGTCTAAAAACCAGATAAGTCTTACAGGTTAGTTAAGGATCTGCGCCTTTTCAACCAAATTGTTTTGCCTGTCCACCCTGTAGTGCCCAACTCATACACTCTTAACGTCCTCAGTACCTTCCTCCACAACTCACTATTCAGTTCTTGATCTTAAAGATGCTTTTTTCACTATCCCCCTGCACCCCTCATCCCAGCCTCTCGGCTTTTACCCCAGACTGACCCTGACACCCATCAGCCCCAGCAGCTTACCTGGGCTCTACTGCTGCAAGGCTTCAGGGACAGCCCTCATTACTTCAGCCTCCAAGCTCTTTCCCATGATTTACTTTCTTTCCACCCCTCTGCTTCTCACCTTATTCAATATATTGATGACTTTGTAGTCAAAGACTTTGTAGTCAAAGACTTTGTAGTCAAAGACTGTACTTTGTAGCTCATCCTTTGAATCTTCTCAACAAGACACCCTCCTGCTCCTTCAACATTTATTCTTCAAGGGTATCCCCCTCCAAAGCTCAAATTTCTTCTCCATCCGTCACCTACCTTGGCATAATTCTACATAAGAACACCGTGCTCTCCCTGCCGATCATGTCCAACCAATCTCTTAAACCCCAACACCTTTTTTCTACAAAACAACTCCCTTTCTTCTTAGGCATGGTTGGATACTTTCGCCTTTGGATACCTGGTTTTGCTGTCCTAACAAAACCATTATATAAACTCACAAAAGGAAACCTAGCTGACCCCATTGATCCTAAATCCTTTCCTCACTTCTCTTTCCATTTCTTAAAAACAGCCCTAGAAGCTGCCCCCACACTAGCTCTCCCTAACTCATCCCAACCCTTTTTCATCACACACAGCCGAAGCTGCAGGGCTGTGTGGTCGGAATTGTTACACAAGAGCCGGGACCGTGCCCTGTAGCCTTTCTGTCCAAACAACTTGACCTTGCTGTTTTAGGCTGGCCCCCACGTTATTCCTGATACCACACCTGACCTCCTTGACTGTTATCTCTCTGATCCACCTGGCATTCACTCTGTTTCCCTGTTTCCTTTTTTACTGTTCCTCACCCTGATCACAATTGGTTTATTGATGGCAGTTCCACCAGGCCTAATCGCCACTCACCAGCAAAGGCAGGCTATGCTACAGTATCTTCCACATCTATCATTGAGGCCACCGCTCTGCCCCTCCACNTGTCCAAACAACTTGACCTTGCTGTTTTAGGCTGGCCCCCACGTTATTCCTGATACCACACCTGACCTCCTTGACTGTTATCTCTCTGATCCACCTGGCATTCACTCTGTTTCCCTGTTTCCTTTTTTACTGTTCCTCACCCTGATCACAATTGGTTTATTGATGGCAGTTCCACCAGGCCTAATCGCCACTCACCAGCAAAGGCAGGCTATGCTACAGTATCTTCCACATCTATCATTGAGGCCACCGCTCTGCCCCCTCCACTACCTCTCAGCAAGCCGAACTCATTGCCTTAACTGGAGCCCTCACTCTTGCAAAAGGACTACGCGTCAATATTTATACTGACTACGCCTTCTATATTCTGCACCACTGTGCTGTTATACAGGCAGAAAGAAGTTTCCTTACTATGCAAGAGTCCTTCATCATTAATGCCTCTTTAATAAAAACTTTTCAAGGCCGCTTCATTTCCAAAGAAAGCTCGAATCATTCATTGCAAAGGCCATCAAAAGGCATCAGATCCCATCACTCAGGACAATGCTTATGCTGATAAGATAGCAAAAACAGCAGCAAGCTTTCCAACTTCTGTCCCTCAGGACAGTTTTTCTCCTTCTCACTTGGCCACTCCCACCTACTCCCTCACTGAAACTCCACCTATCTCTTCCTGCACAAAGCAAATAGTTCTTGGACCAAAGAAAATATCTCCTTCCAGTCTCACAGACCCATTCTATTCTGTCATCATTTCATAACCTTTTCCATGTAGGTTACAAGTCGCTGGCCCACCTCTTAGAACCTCTCATTTCCTTTCCATCGTGGAAATCTGTCCTCGAGGAGATAACTTCTCAGTGTGCCATCTGCTATTCTACTTCTCAAGAATTACTGAGCCCCCTCCCTTCCCTACACATCAAGCTCGGGGATTTGTCCCCGCCCAGAACTGGCAAATTGACTTTACTCACATGCCTCCAGTCAGGAAACTAAAATACCTCTTGGTCTGGGTAGACACTTTCACTGGATGGGTAGAGACCTTTCCCACAGGGTCTGAGAAGGCCACTGTGGTCATTTCTTCTCTTCTGTCAGACATAATTCCTCGGTTTGGCCGTCCCACCTCTATACAGTCCAATAACAGACTGGCCTTTATTAGTCAAATCACCCAAGCAGTTTCTCAGGCTCTTGGTATTTAGTGGCTCCTGGTTTTACCTCAGTCTGGCACCCTTAAGACTTTCTTGAAGTGGATAGAAGATCTTCAGTGGCAAGGTACCCTCCAATACTTTCACCCTGATGAAGTCCTATTCTTTACTTTTATACTTACACTTATTCTGGTTCCCGTTCCTATGCCACCCTCTACTTTTCCCCAGCCATCTCCACCACACTATCAAACTTACTCTTTCCTAGCCGTTTCTAATCCTTCTTTAACAAAAAAATTCCTCCAAAATTGCCGAGGCCTTGACTTACTGCTGAAAAAAGAGGACCCCGTATATTTTTGAATGAAGAGTGTTGTTTTTACCTAAATCATTCTGGCCTGTTACATGACAACATAAAACTCAAGGATAGAGCCCAAAAACTCGCCAGTCAAGCAAACAATAACGTTGAACCCCCTTGGACACTCTCTAATTGGATGTCCTGGGTACTCCCAATTCTTAGTCCTTCAATACCTATATTTCTCCTCCTCTTACTTTATTCGGAACTTGTGTCTTTCATTTAGTTTCTCAGTTCATACAAAACCGCATCCAGGCCATCACCAGTAATTCTGTACGACAAATGCTCCTTCTAACAACCCCACAGTATCACCCCTTACCCCAAAATCTTTCTTCAGTTGAATCTCTCGCACCGTAGGTTCCCATGCTACCCCTAATCCCGCTCGAAGCAGCCCTGAAAAACATTGCACATTATCTCTCCATACCACCCCCCAGAATTTTCACCACCCCAACACTTTACCGCTATTTTGTTTTATTTTTCTTATTAATATAAGAAGACAGGAATATCAGGCCTCTGAGCCCAAGCTAAGCCATCATATCCCCTGTGACCTGCACGTATACATCCAGATGGCCTGAAGCAACTGAAGATGCACAAAAGAAGTGAAAATAGCCTTAACTGATGACATTTCACTGTTGTGATTTATTTCTGCCCCACCTAACTGATCAATGTACTTTGCAATTACCGCCACCTTTAAGAAGGTTCTTGGCCGGGCGCGGTGGCTCAAGCCTGTAATCCCAGCACTTTGGGAGGCCGAGACGGGCGGATCACGAGGTCAGGAGATCGAGACCATCCTGGCTATCCCGGTGAAACCCCGTCTCTACTAAAAAATACAGAAAACTAGCCAGGCGAGGTGGCGGGCGCCTGTAGTCCCAGCTACTCGGGAGGCTGAGGCAGGAGAATGGCGTAAACCCGGGAGGTGGAGCTTGCAGTGAGCCAAGATCCG
This sequence comes from Rhinopithecus bieti, assembly GCF_001698545.2. Lineage (NCBI taxonomy): Eukaryota > Metazoa > Chordata > Mammalia > Primates > Cercopithecidae > Rhinopithecus > Rhinopithecus bieti. The sequence continues at coordinate 26,243 of NW_016812191.1, read as the reverse complement.
GTCACTGCACTCCAGCCTGGGTGACAGAGTGAGACTCCGTCTCAAAAAAAAAAGAAAAGAAGGTTCTTTATGATCTCCCCCACCCTTAAGAAGGTTCTTTGTAATTTTCCCCACACTTGAGAATGTACTTTGTGAGATCCACCCCCTGCCCCCAAAACATTGCTTTTAACTCTACTGCCTATTCCAAAACCTATAAGAACTAATGATAATCCCACCACCCTTCGCTGACTACTTTTTTCGGACTCAGCCCGCCTGCACCCAGGTGAAGTAAACAGCCTTGTTGTTCACACACACACACACACACACACACACACACACCCCTGTCGTTGGCCAGACCCCATTGTACACAGTCATCCTCATTGAGCACAGCACAGGTGTTCACAACTATCCTCATCGGACCGAGCCCAGTTGTTCGTTGCAATCATTACTTGGGGAAGTCCAGGTTTTCTCATATGTCCTAATTGGGGACCAGCCCAGAAGTTAATAACCCTTTTCATCTGGGCCAGCCCGCCCAAGTATTCACAGCTATCCTTGTCCTGATCAGTCCATCTGTTCAAAGCTGCCTCCTGGGCCCAGCCTAGCAGCAGTTTTCAGTGGGCCCAGGCCATGTGTTCATAGCCGTCCTCTTCTGAGAACACCCAAGTTTTCATAGACATCCTCATTGTGTCCAACTGACGTTGTCCCCAGGGGGGCTCAGCCCAGGTGTTAATCATCCTCAGTGGGATTAGCCCAGTTCCCAGCGGTCTTCATTGGGGTGAGTCCAGATGTCTGTCAAGAGTCATCCATATTAGGGTCGTTGAGGTGTTTGTTCATAGCCATCCTCCCAGCACAGGTCCATGACTTCCCCTTGTTAGGGGTGAATGTGATCCTGGGCATCATTTCTTTGGGGGAAGAGTTGGCTTCTCTGGGGCTCCAGTTCCTCTCTGCTGCTGGCTCTCCTAGGCTGCCAGTAGCACATCGCACTTCTCCTGTGTAGAGGGGACAAGGGCACCCCCTTCACACTTCCCCCATGACGCTGAAAGTAGCCAAATTCTCCCTTGGAAGAAGTTTACTGCTTCTTTGAGTAAACATAGAAATAGATCCTTCCAGTCTTAAAGAAAATTACGTTTGTTTCACTGGAGTTGGTTTCTCCACCCAGGTCGAGTGGAGTGTGGAGTGGCCCACACCCATGTCAACCAGTGGCTCTGAATTGATGGGCAACACCGCCAAGGTGCTCACGGTCACTCTGTGTTCTCCTAGTTCCCGCTGAGGATCCCCTGGAAGGCCTCGCCAGTGAGCTCAGATGAGGATGCCCATGGCATTTGAAGGTCAGGCCACCTGGTTTTATCTGAGAGAAAGTTATTTTCTTAAGATATGATCATGTGTATCATAGGTGACTTGTACGGTGTCGTTGGTGGGGGAAATTCTGAATGAGCATCTGTTCCCCACTGAGGCTTGACTTAAGGCAGCAGGAGAAAATGACAGCATCAGCCACACACTGAATGGCAGTAAGCTTTTCCCTTAGCAGCTTGATTCTCCCCTTGGGGCAAAATCACTTAACTGCTAAGCAACATGACCTTGAGAGGAAACATCCTCCAGGAAAAACTTCAGCATGAGTCGGTTCCTTCTGTTCTTCTGTGTTCCTTTGAACACGATTTCCCATCTGGTTTTCTGATGTCACCAAGTGAAGAAAAGACCTGTGCATACAGGACACAGGATGGTCTGAAGCTCACAGTGTCTTTCTGTAAATGCAGGCCGACAAATGCGCCAAAGAAAAAGGTATGTGTTCTGGAAGCACTGCTTTCTAAGGAGAGAGCTTTAGTGTTGCCAAAGGTAGCACTTCCTAGCCTGCTTTTGCTGGAGAGCCACTTCAGTTTGAGCTTCCTGACAGAAATGAGGTTTGGACAGTTCGGTATAAAAAACACTGAGTCCAATAAAGAACTGTGACCATCCACTGGAGTCTAGGGAGGCAGGATTGTCAAGTAGATGGAATAGTGTGGTGTGCATCGGGGTGGGGAGGTAGACAAGACTGTTACGCAGATGGAATAGTGTGGTGTGCATTGGGGTGGGGAGGGAGGCAGGATTGTCATGTAGATGGAACAGTGTGGTGTGCATCGGGGTGGGGAGGTGGACAAGACTGTTACGCAGATGGAATAGTGTGTGCATTGGGGTGGGGAGGGAGGCAGGATTGTCATGTAGATGGAATAGTGTGGTGTGCATCGGGGTGGGGAGGTAGACAAGACTGTTATGCAGATGGAATAGTGTGGTGTGCATCAGGGTGGGGAGGAGTGATTGGGAATGTCTTGGGAGTGCATGTGCATTTCCCCAGAAAGCATGTTTCCCTGTGCAGAGCACAACCCAGGGAGCACTTTTCCTAAAAAATTGCATCACCACTGCACACTTCACATAATTAACCCATTGATCCTCCACCACAGCTGTCCCTGAAGGTAAATTTTACATCCACACTGCTCAGAGATGGTGCAGAGATGAGTTTCCCAGGCTCTCGATCTCCTAAATGGAAGAGGCGAATGTGAACTCAGGAATGGATGGAGGGTTGATGCACTGGGCTACTGTTGTGCACTCACCAGCCAGCCCTGGTATAACTCGTCATGCCAGGGAATTCCGGTATCTGTCTGATGTGGAAGGATGAGAGCCTAGAGAGGCCCCAAACACTGAGCGTAGGGAGGTCTCAAAGATTCCCTAACCCAGGGTAGGAATAGTCACATTTTCCAGTGGACTTAGGTGTGATCGTTAATGTGAAACACACAGAGAGCTCACCGGCTGTCGGCAGCAGTGGTGGGGTCATTGCTCATTTCGTGGTCAAAAGCAGAGAATAATCAGGGACGTGCTCTATTGTGTTTAATAATAGGACCATCACAAGCCTCAGAAATGCTCCAGTTGGCCAGGTGGGTGGCTCACGCCTGTAATACTAGCACTTCAGGAGGCTGAGGCAAGAGGATGGCTTGAGTCCAGGAGGTGGAGATCAGCCTAGGCAACATGGTGAAACCCCGTATCTATTAAAAAAAAAAAAAAATCAGCTGTGTGTGGTGGTGCACCTATAGTCCCAGCTACCTCGGTGGCTGAGTGGGGAGGATCACCGGAGCCCAGAAAGCACAGGTTCCAGTGAGCAGAGATCATGTTACTAGAATCCAGCTTGGGTGACAGAGACTGTCTCTCAAAAAAATAATAAAGAGGAAAAATAAATGCTTTAGTTGAGGAGTAAACACAGTGAAGACCCAGCACCGAATGTGGTTTCAAGGAACAACTTCGGTGTTAGCCTACCACCCATCTCCCCTGCGCGGCTGGGTTGGGGAGGGTCTGCACCCTCACCTGCTGCCCCCATGATGGGCTGTCCCAGTGTCAGAGCCCCTGTGCATGTGAGCAGCAACGGACTCCCGACACACACACACACTGCATTGAGAAGGCTGAGTGCCAGGACAGATAGCACTTGCTAAGTAGGAGTTATCTTTAAATGAGAAGATAACTTAGTATTTTCAAAGGTTTGTTTTATTGTCTTTAAAACAAAAGATTAGTGAATATATAGAATATTTTGGCTAGAATGAAATGTTCTCTTAAACAATGGTTTCTTTTTACCAAGTATAAAATATTCTAGAATGACAGATACACACAGACACACCACAGATGGATTCTAGGAAGGAAATGACCTTGGAAGGACTCAGGAAGAGAGGGCAAGTGAGCTCAGGTCCGATCAGGAGGCAGGAGCCCTGAGAGGCTGCAGGGAAGTCCAGCCTGCCCTGGGTGCTGTGCCCTTTTCAAGATGGGCTGTTTTACTTGCTGAGGCGGCCTGGGGCCAGAAAGCTGTTCTTCCCTGCTCCTTCCTGCACCTGCTGATGGTCACACGTTATCTTCCTAGATTCCAATGGAGGAACACCTCAGGGAGAAGAAAAAGGAGGCCCCATGGAAACTGAAGATCAGACCCCTGCATTTGTCTAAGGAATACAGTGGCTTTCCTAGCTTTATTTTTCTGAATGAGCCTGCGAGATGAGAATCTGACCGTATGTATTATAGACGACTTACACTGTGTCCTTGGTCAGGTGAATTCTGAGTGAGAGCCTGTTTCCCAGTGAGGCTTGATTTTAGTAGCAGGATAAAATGACAGCATCAGCCACGCACTGTGTGGCAGTGAGCTTTTTCCTTAGCAGCTTGATTCTTTCCTTGGAACAAAATTACTTAATTGCCAAGCCACATGGACTTGGAGGAAACATACTTCAAGGAAATTGTGTCTGTAGCGTGAGGCGGTTTGTCCTGTTCTTTTGTGTTCCTTAGACTTTAACACAGTTTTTCATCTGGTTTTCTAATGTCACCAAGTGAAGCAAAGACCTGTGTACACAGGACACAGCACAGCCTGATGATCACAGCAATATGTTTTCTGTTATTACAGGAAGCTTCAGGAGTCAAGGAGAACGGTATATGTGGGGCAATCCCTCCCATGTGGACAAATAATCCAGATGATGAGGAATGTGCCACCGTCTCGCTGGCTTTCCTGTAGACAGGCAGCCGGAGTTGAACTTCCTGTTGTGACTGAGGACCCAGGCTGTGGTGGGAGAAGTGGTTGCTCCAGATAAGGAGAGATGGGCACATTCTGCAGTCCCTGGGAGCCGCCGCGTTCTCTACGTAGGGTGGCATTGTGTGCATGGGGCTGGTGTGTGTTGGCCAGAATCCTATTTAACTGGAGGGAGCCTCACAGCTCCTGGCCAGGGCAGCTGCTTCACACTAGTTGCAGCAGAGGTGGGAGAGGAGCCAGTTCCAGTGTAGGATGAGCTAAACAAAGGGAGGGGCTGCCCCAGAGGCCAGTTGTTCCTTGCAAATCTCCCTTGTGACCCATAAGACATCACTTTGCTTGTTTCTCTGAGATAGACTTGGAATTATCAGTGCCAAAGGCTGTGACCTGCCATCCATGGGTGGAGGGATCCTGGCCATGGCTGGTCACTGTGAGGGTAGGGGTCATGTCCTCCTTGTTCCTTCTCATCCCAGAGCTCAGCCCCGGGCAGTCCATCTTGGGGCACCAGTGATGTTCTAGTACACACAGCTGAGCGCTGAGACAGACCAGAAGTGTGAAAAGGCTTCCTGCTCACCCTCCGCAGTCTGCTGAGTCCCACACATTTTCAGGTTCCTATGTGGATTCTGATTCAGGGTCGGGGGAAGTGCCTGGGCTCCCCTCTCTGTCTGCTGTTATAGTCCTGTCTGCTCCTGGATCGTGAAATTAAAGATTAAAATAGTAAATATTGTGTGTAGCTCACCGTATTTTAAAGTCCATTAAAATAACTGCAGTAGGAGCATAGGTATTTTTAGGAAAGTTAGATGACGTAGTAACATTTTTACAAAAAAGAGGATATTTACCAGGCCTCTTTCTGTGAGGAGACCCTGTTGTGGAGTGATGTCGTGCATTTGTGTGCTGCCTGTGTGAACAAACTGCGTACTTCACAGTGATGAGGGTGGCTTAGCCAGAGACCCAAGGCTCTGTCTCCCAGGGCTCTCCTGATGGTCTCCTCTGCCACCTTTACCACCAAGGAGGGTGGCCCAGCAGCAGCTTGGTTTGTGCTCTCGCCTATCTCCTCCACACACGCCAGCCCTGTTCCTCAGCACCCAAGGCTGCCAGAGGTCCTTCAGCAGCTCCGACGGCTGCCAGAGACTCTTATGTTTCCTAGCAACGATGACTAGTGAGATGTTTCCGGAGGTGACCCTAGCTCTTCACCAGGTAGAGTCTTCTTTCTTTGTCTAAGATGGGAATTTTATTTATCTTGGCTTCATTCCACTTTATTTGCACTATGATATGCAAATCTCACCATGGAAATTATAGATGAATTGCAGAATTTCTTGGTGAGCAAATGTAAGAGTCCATTACCAACTAAGCCCTGATTCAAGATGGCATCTGTAGGTGACAGCTTCAGGGACAGACTGCATGGCAGAGAGCATTTTCCTTATGAGAAATGCTGGCTTTTAAAAAGAATGTAGAATTTGCAACCAAAAGACGTTGGTCTAGATAGAAGCAGCTGGACCCCATAGTGTGGCACGTGTTCATTTGAACATTCTACAGTGACCTGTCACTGAGGTCGTCTGAAGTTGGAGCCCTTGTCTACAGCTGTAGCAGCCTGAGTGCACCCGCTGCCATCTCATGATGAAGGTCCTGCCTCCGTCCCGGCTGCCACTCTGTGAACTGCCGTTTGACACTGCAGAGCGAGACCAGCGATCACGACGGGAGGCGACCTTTGCTGCTCTTCTCAAGGTGTGCTCACTTCCCTCTTCACACTGCAGTTTCTTCAGATCAGCCGCTTGGACTTCAAATGTCTCCCTGATATTTTTTTTTTAATTTCCCCAACTCCAGTTTGTCTATAGATGTACAAATTTTAGAGTTTTATGACTCAATTTGTATTCTTGATTTTCTATCAAGATTTTGCCTTAAACATTTTCCTCTATTTAGGAAAATGTCCCGTTTCCCATGCCAAGTTTATGCACACTTTTCCATAGAATAGATCCAGAAGGAACACAGCAACACTGCCTTCACCAGATCCGGAGAATCTTGATACCAAGTGTGGTATGAGACACCCCACGAGAGGGAGATTACAGGCCAGTCTTCTGAATAGAGACATCCAAAGCTGAAACCAAATATTAGAGCAGGCTGAATGCAGAGACTGCTACAAACAATGATGAGTTATTTCATGATTTGAAACAATGTTGCCTCGTTTAAAAGTTTTGGGGATTGTTTTAAAGAAAAATTCAAAAGATAAATACAACTGAATGAATGTAAACAGTTATAAAACAGAAAAAGTTATGGGGTGGTAAAAGACTTGTGAAACATGTTTTATAACCTCATAATTTCTAATCCCAATCAAAACTGGGATAGATTTGTTTATAAGGTCTTATTAAAATTAGCTACAATGTTAAACGTACGCTAGTATCAAACTAGAATTTTGATTGAAAAGTAAACTATTCTTAAGATACGAATTTGTTCTCAATGAGAATACGAGAGGTAACAATTTTTCATTCTGAAATCTATTTCTTCTTTTTTTTTCTTTTTGAGACGGAGTCTTGCTCTGTCGCCCAGGCTGGAGTGCAGTGGCCGGATCTCAGCTCACTGCAAGCTCCACCTGCCGGGTTTACGCCATTCTCCTGCCTCAGCCTCCTGAGTAGCTGGCGCCCACCACCTCGCCCGGCTATTTTTTTTAAATTTTTTTAGTAGAGATGGGGTTTCACCGTGTTAGCCAGGATGGTCTCGATCTCCTGACCTTGTGATCCGCCTGTCTCGGCCTTCCAAATTGCTGGGATTACAGGCTTGAGCCACCGCGCCCGGCCTATTTCTTCTTAAAAACTTCTCAGACTGATGCCTCAGAAGTTCGACCTTTATTGTGTTCTTTACATGTAATTTACAGGTCACACATCATTGCCTTCTGTTTCTCTTTTCTTGGAGACCCCATCTTTATACTTGGCTGGGATGAGAACTCTCTTTTTCTTTCTTTTTTTTTTTTTTTGTTTGTTTGTTTTTTGAGATGGGGTCTCCCTCTGTCGTCCAGGCTGGAGTGCAGTGGCACAATCTCGGCTCACTACAACCTCCGCCTTCAAATTTTCATCAGCTCTGTCACCTTCCCCCAGGTTCTAATTCTGTCACTGTAACACCAATACGCTTGCCTTCAAGATCTAAAAAGCCGACATTGGTCTCAGCTGTCACATAGTTTTGTGCTCTTGGCTTTTGGTCTATCTGGGTTGTCTCCTGCGAGCAGGCGGAGGCACTTGCTTTCCCGCTCACGGTCCTTCTCCTCCGGCACCTGCTCATGGCCCGGGGCCCACCTTACCTGTCTCTCATTAACCTTGAGGGCCTGCTCACCAGGGTGGCTTCCGGGCCATTCAGTGCCCTTCGTCGAGGTGCTGTCCACTCAGGTAGCTGCTCAGGTCAGCCGTCAGCAAGATGGATGGGTCATAGACTTAATGCATCAAACCACTGATGCACCAGCCCCAGTGGCCACGTTTTCAGTTAACTTCCATTAACTGCTCATGCAGGGTTGGTCAGTTGAAGGAAAGTTTTTTCTGGCACAGCCGTTAAGTGGCAGTTGGCTCGGAACATCCTGAGTCCTGAGCCAGCTTGGGGGCCAGGCAGACCCCTGGTCCCTTGGGGTGGTCACTGGTCACATGCTCACCACAAAGCAAGGCCAGGGTCTGGAGGTTTCTGTTTGAATGATTGAAGCTCTTCTCTGGACTCAGCCACCTCCAGGCATCCACCTTCCTGAAGAGACCTGGGGCAGGAGGGTTGAGAAAGGGAGTGAAAAGAGGTCCTGGTTCAGGGTCCAGGCCATGATTTAGAGATCTCAGGCGTTCAGGGACCTCTGTCCCCAGAAAACCATCTACATTCTTGTCCCAGATCCATCACTCCTGAGTGCTGTGACTCTGGGCAACTCACTTCAAATCCCTCATTTCACTTCTCTAAGCTGTCAACTCTGGGTGGCAGCCCCTGCCCTGCCCATCCCTCCAGGCTGATGTGGGCATCACAGGAAAGAACAGAAACTCTCCCCATGACTCTGAATCATCAGGCCCATGTGAAGGAGGAAGAAAATTCCGTCCCCACCCTGGAGCCCCGGAGCAGCTTTTCTATATTTACCACCACCAAGAGCCTGATTTCTTTCTTTCTTTTTCTTTTCTTTTTTTTTTTTTGAGAGGAGGTCTCCTTCTTGTCACTCAGGCTGGAGTACAATGGAATGATCTCGGCTCACTGCAACCCCTGCCTCCCAGGTTCAAGCAATTTTCCTGCCTCAGCCTCCCAAGTAGCTGGGATTACAGGTGCCCACCACCACCATGCCCAGCTAATTGTTGTATTTTTAGTAGAGACAGAGTTTCACCATGTTGGCCAGGCTGGTCTCAAACCCCTGATCTCAGGTGATCCACCCGCCTTGGCCTCCCAGAGTGCTGGGATACAGGTGTGAGCCACCGTGCCTGGCCAAGCCTGATTTCTTCCTCAGGACATGGAATGATTGAATCTCACAGGGTACTCACAAAGCACCGGTCATCTTATGGCCTTCCCTCTTTGTCTTCCTGACTTTGTCTCAGTTGGACAAAGGACCAGCAAATCCACACTGATCCTCTTTCTCACGTCAGTGTCTTTTGAGTTCTTGTTGTCTGGAATCTGTTCCTTTTTCTGGACGGGATCGTGGGAACAGCATCCCTGAGGCCATCAGTGGTGAGGTGGATGGCAGGGCCTTTCCTATGGGGCAGCCGGCGCGGTGGGTGTTAGCATCCTGGCTCACCGCACCCTCCTTGAGTGTCTTCAGTGTTTTTCTTTTATTCTTCCTGGCAGAGAGTATTTCTCTCTCAGAGGTGGATGAGATTCTAATTTTCTTTTCTTTCTTTCTTTTTTTCTTTTTTTTTTTGACGGCGTCTCTCTCTGTCACCCAGGCTGCAGTGCAATGGCACGATCTGGGGTTCACTACAACCTCCGCCTCCCAGGTTCAAGGGATTCTCCTGTCTCAGCCTCCTGAGTAGTTGGGATTACAGGTGTGTACCACCAAGTCTGGTAAATTTTTTGGTATTTTTAGTAGAGACCAGGTTTCACCATATTGATCAAGATGGGAGGGCAAGTTAGCTCAGGTCAGATTAGGAAGGAGGAACCCTGGATGCTGCAGGGAAACACTGTGTGGTGGGCCCTGTTTGAGATGGGTTATTTGAGGTTGAAGAGGTTGCCTTAGCTAGAGGACCAAGGCTCTGTCTTCTGTGGCCTTCCTGATGCCTGCCTTCACCATTTGCCTTCCCTCACCACCATGGAGGATGGACAGGCAGAGGCTGAATCTGTGCTGTGAACACACCTTTCCACACACGCCAGCCCCAGGTCCACAACTCCAAGACACCTGAGGGATTCAGTCAGTGGAGCTCATGTGCTTATAGTACAGTGACTCTGTTTCGCAGGTGACCTGGAAGACCTGGAGGAGGTTGCGTCAGCGCAGACATCCTTGGAGGAAGCCACAGGGGTTCACATGGTAAATTTTACCTCTGAAATGGAAATTTTATTTCCCTTGGTTGTATTTCTTTCTGCGTTTTTGCCGCCCTGGTGTTTAAACACCTAAAAGCCTGTGATTTCTGGGGTGGCTTCCCTGGAGGGGCTTCTGTTGTCTGAGACCCACCCGGCAGTCTTGGAGTCCTGTGCTGCTGCCTGGCAGGGCACCTGAAGATGTGGCCTTTGGGGCCATGGGACAGCTCAGGGCTACAATTACTGAGTACTTTAAGTGTTGACCTGCTTAGGGTGGGGTTGGTGGGGTAGGCTCCAGAGGGGTCCCAGGGTGGGCTCCGGGGACTGCCCCCCTTGGCAGCTGCACCTGAGAATCCGCTGCCTGTGCCTGTCCAGGCGGCCGGCATCATGACAGTGGCTACTTCAGATGGGCTCTGCTGCCATCAGCTTGGCCTGTTGCCAGGGTGTGAGCTTTGTCTCTAGGGGATGAGGATCCTTCCCAGTTCACACAGGCATACTCACACGCTGGGTCACCACCAAGACACACTCTTGTCTATTCTCATGGAGATATGCCCCTGAGGCTGTGGACGCACACAGTGTGGCTCCTTCACACCCCCATTCCATCCAGGTCCACACAGGAACCCCAGCCCCCTTTACCACTCACATATACAGGGACCCTACATGGGCACACAGAGACACACGCCCTTCATACATGCGGGGCGTAGCCTGTCCATGCCAGGTATCCTGGAACCAGAACTAGAGAACCTCTAGTTGCACTTAGAAGTTTCTGGCATGTCGCTGCTCCACATAGGTCTGGCTGTCCCCATTGTGTGGATGGGAAAACGGAGTCCAAGCATCGGGGGCTCCCCCACAGGTCCCAGGCCGGCCCACGCCCCTTTCCCCTCAGCTCCTCAGCAGGCCTCTCATCTTCCTGGCCTGATTTCTTGGGTCCCATTTTGTGGCAAGGAAGGACCTGCCCTCTGTTCCCCCAGACCAGGGGTCTTCTGCTCCCAGCACGGAGGAGCTGGGCGCTGTGATTTGGCAGGTCCCCCTCTCCAGGCCACCGGGACACCCTCTGCAGAGGCTGCATTAGGCCAATCCACTCAGGACACTGCCCCACTGGCTCTCTGTTTGCAGGTCCCACCCTCAGGAGCCCCACAGTGGGCAGCCCACCAGTGAGGGCTGCAGGCGACTCCTGGAGGCCAGAGTGGCCCAGCGGCCTGGCGTGCAGGAGAAAGCAGGCCTACCTCTGCTCAGGCCAGGGACGCAGCTCCGCCTGCTTCATTTCTCTTTTTCCTCTCCTCTTTCTGGCCAGAAGCTTCACCAGGTTTACCTTGGCCCATTTCACAAGTCAGGGAACTGAGGCATCCATGGTCAATGAACTCTGGTGCTAGGGGAAAGGACGCAGGAGCTCCCCAGCCTGGGTCCTCTGGTTTGTTCCAGCCCCTTCTCTGGGCCAGTGGTGAGGGTCCAGGGGTGGGGCTGAGGAGGGCTCCCACACAAGGGAGGTGGCCTCAATCCTGCCCATTCACAGGTAAAGCATCTGCCTCAGGCTCCAGTGCCCTGGGGACAGTCTGGCCCAGATACAGGAGTGACTCGTGGAACTGTGCTCAGGGGCTGAAATAGGAGCCCTGGGGTCTCAGCTGCTTTCTCAGGTAGGACCCTTGCTTTGGCTGATGTCAAGGAGTGTGGTGGGTCTGGGGACCAGACCAGGCATGGCCACATCAGCGGAGGCCTGAGGGAGGGGCGGGAAGACATCTGTGCCAGGGGTGGTGCAGGTGTGTGGCGAGGAGGTCAGGCTGTGGCCCTTGCAACCCGCGTTTGCCTGCCTGGAGATCTGGCATGTGATGGAAGCTGCCGTGCTGGGGACAGGGTGGAGGGTGCAGGGTGCAGGGTGGAGGCTGGGCGGCAGGGGGCAAGGGGTCAACTCTGTTTCCTTGTCCAGAGCAGGGCCTTCTTCCCACGTCCCAGCTCACCCTGGGAGAAGGAACAGGGGCAGAGTGGAGCACAGCCCAGCCCTCACTTTGACGCTTCTCTCCATCCTTTTGGAGTGGAGGGGGCTGCGTGTCTATTGTGACAGCTCCCTCCAGGGGGTGCCGGGAGACCACTTCCTGGTGCTAGAGCTGTGCCCCCAGCCCCCACCCTAGTTGTGCCCTCTGTCCACCCCACTTCCCGCCTCTCCACAGCTTTTTCCTTGTGAGTGACTTAGGGGAATCTGCGGCAGCACCTGTGGGCAGCCCAGGAGCACTCCTGGGGTAGCCTCAGCTCCTGCCGGTCTGTGCTCACCCTGGGGAGATAGCAGCAGAGACCTCACAAGCTGTCACTTGGCAGGGAGAGGCAGCAGTCAAGGCCCTGTGCGGTGACTTTTTCCACATGCCTGTGTGGTGAGGTGCAGGAGATTGAGAGCTGGCTACCAGACAAGGAGCGTAATGTGGCCACAGGGGACTACAGCAGTGGGGCTGTGTCTCCTTGACCATCTGTGCCTGGGCCTGCCAGTGCCATCTTCTGTGCTCTGTGGGGTGGAGTCTTTGGCCCCTGGGAGGCCGTGGGTCAGTGTGACTCAGAAAGGTCAAGCTCACAGGTCCCCTGGGGTCTCTCACCCAGGCAGTGTGCCCCTGGGGGCTGGGAGGGGTGAGAAAGTCCCAGGCCTCCCAGAGCCCACCTGGCTCCCCCACCAGAGTGGCAGCCTGCCCCAGGCTTGGGGCTGAAGGAGGTGATGCTGTGCCCCCTGAGGCGGGCTCCACCTCCCCCAGGAGACCTTGGAGGACAGGCCCTCTCCTGACCCAGGCTGCAGGACACTTGGCAGCGCCTGAAGTCCTGCCTTTCCTCCCCACTTTGGTCTTACCTCTCTGTGGTGAGGCCCAGGCACATGGATGGCTCTGAGCAGACCTGGGCCTCCATGGAGCCCTAGCCTCATAGGTGTATGATCTTGGGGGCCTCGGACCCCGTTCTCCCCTTCCCCAGAGCCTGGGCTGTGAATCCTGTGGATCCCTGAACTGTCCTCTCTGAGACTCCAGGCAAGGAGGGAATGCATGAGAGCAGGCAGCGAGGTGTCCATGTTCCTGCAGGCAAGGAGGGAATGCGTGAGAGCGGCAGCGAGGTCCGTGTTCCCGCAGCTCCTCCCTGCTTGGCTTCTGCGTCCTAGAGAGCTGGCGGCAGGGAGATGGCACAGGCAGGACCTTGAGGGCGGCAGTTCAGGTGGCAGCACAAAGTACAGTGGTCCAGGCACCACCTCAGAAAGGTCACCTGTGCCTCCAGATAGGTGTGCGCCCACCTGGCGGGATGGTGGATGCAGGCTTTTCTCCCTCATACTGGGGATACCCGGAAGGCCTGGGGCCAGCTCAGGGAGATGTCTGTGGCGTGCAGGCCTAGGTCCCAGGGCCCTGGAGCTGCCTCTCACATTCAGCTGCTGGCAGTGGCACTTCCATTCCTGGCTCTGGGCTCTTCTGTGCCCTGGGCTGCTGACATCTGTGCTCTGTAGAAGCCCAGGATTCCAGGGAAGTGGCTGAGGGTCAATGTGGTCCTGGGCAGGAGGCAGGACAAGGGCCATCCAAGTTGCTTCCAGTTCCCTCCTGTGCCTCTGTGACTCCAGGAAATTCTCTCCCTTGTGTTTCAGAAAGAGAAAAAGAAACCGTGTTATTTCCTAGAATGTAATGAATGAGCTGGGAGATGCTGGGGTAGGTGAGCACACCAGGTGCCAGGACCCAAGGGTGAGTGAGCTGGGGGTGCAGCAGGATCTGGGGTGGGCGTCCAGTGGAGGGAGAGGGCTCACTGGGTTTCTTGCCACAAAAACCAGTACAGACTCGGCAGCCAGGGGCTGGTCCTGGGAGGGCCGGGGGCTTCCTGGTCTGCTCCCCTTCCTGCTGTTCCACTATTGCCTGTGGGGTATCTGCTGTGCTCAGGGAAGCCTGAGCCCCCTTCCAGTCACTTAGCTGAGGCAGGGCTCTGGGTATGGCCCTCCTCACCTGGGGAAGTGGGGTTCACAGGCACTCAGATACGTGGGGACGACGCTCTGCCATCGTGAGGGGTCAGTCTGGCTGTGTGACCCAGCACCAGTGGGCAGCCCACAGGTGATCTCTGTAGGAGCCTCCTCTGGCAGGTCACAAACAGGACGCCCCGCAGAGCCTTGGAACATCGTGACTGAAGAAGGGCTCACATCATGTTTACTCCCCAGCCTCCCCATCACCTGCATCTGCAAGGGTAAGAGACTGAACTGGGTGGCAGAAACGCTCCCAGTCTCAGGGGCTTAGCGCCGTCCACTGTGTCCTGCTTGACACAATGGCACAGTCTGGCATGTCTTCCAGGCCCTGGGGTTGGTGGCCACACCTTCCAGCTCGTGTGACCAGCCATTTGCACAGAAGAGCACAGAATTTGAGGAGGCTGAGGCTTGAGGAGCTTTGAGGCCTGGAAGGGGGGCCACCATCACTTTGTCTGTGTTTCACGGGGTCCTGTCACATGGCCCTTCTCACTGCAAGGGAGGCTTGGAGTACAAAGGACACAGGGATGGGGCAGTGGGGGAGGGGTACGCCTGCACACGCTTCTGCCCATGGGCTCTTCTGTCCCTGTCCTCATGTGAACAGCAGGAGCTGGCGATGGGCCCAGCAGCTGGGGGGGCAGAGAGGGAGAAAAAGTGTGTCAAATAATTATGGGTTCTTTTTTTATTTAGATGAAATTCACATAACATAAAACTAATCTTTTAAAAAGTTTGGTGGCATTTAGCCCCTTCTCAGCCTTGCACAGCCATCGCCTCTACATAGTTCCAAGACATTTCCGTAACCCCAAGAGGAAACCCCATGCCCATTAAACAGTGGCTCACCACTCCCCTCCCCCGGACCATGATAACCCCATCTGCAGTTCCGCCTCTATGACTTGGCCTCTTGACATTTCATCCACATGGGCTTTTGTCTGGCTTCTGTCACTCAGCATAAGATCTTTAGGGTTCCTCCCTGCTGTGGCCTGTGTCAGGCCCCCTTTCTGTTGGGGTGAATTGTCCATCATGGGATGGACACGTGGGTGCTTCCCACCCTTTGGTGGTCATGAAAAATGCTACTAGGCACACTCTTGTTAGAAATATCCGGGTCCCTGCTTTCAGTACTTTGGGGTCACAGGTATGAAGTTGGCTGCCAAACTGTTTTCCACGGTGGTTGAATGAAGTTCCATTTCCAGCAGAGGTGCAGAGGGTCATCCTTTATCGGGTCCTCAGCACCATGTGTTATTCTCTGGTGTGCCTCACCTGGCCATCCAGTGGGTGCACGGTGCTATCTCTTTGTGGCTTTGGTTTGCCTTTCCCTGGTGACAGTGCAGCTGGGCATCTTCTCCTGTGCTTGCCAGCCAGTGGTCTCTCTCTTTGGAGAAGCTTCCTTCTGAGCCCTCAACCCGGCTGTCTCAGGGGTCTCCTGTCATGTGGCTGACTTTACGTCACATCTGCACCCAGGGCTGCTGAGCCGTGGTTTCATCTCAGGTGGCCGTCCTGCAGTGGAGCTGACTTCGCTGTCACAGCGGCACCCGGGTTTCTCAGAAGCAGCTTCATCCAGGGGCATCCCTGTCAGCGCCTGAGCCCCAGGTCCCTGGTGGGAAGGACGTGGGTGTATCTGTGTCCTAATGTGGGCATTGAGTCACCACACCCTCAGGTACCCTGAGGACATTGTCAGAAGACCTGACCCCGAGGACACATTGAGTGCAAACATCCTGGAAGCAATGATGTTACCACTCGTGTGAGAAGGGGCTGCTCAGGAACCACCTTGGAAAGGATGGGGGTTGGGGAAGGTGCCAGGGACCAACTCCATGATGAGGTAGGGCTCAGCTGCGTGGGAAAGCAGGGCTGCCCTCTCTTGCTCACCCTCCATCCAGACTCTAACAATAACCGGGCAGATCCGGTGTGAGTTGATTACTGTAACTGCTGTGGTGAGATGACATGCTGCCAGCCCTGAGCCACTTTCCTGGGAGAGTGGTGCTTGCACCCAGGCAGCTCTGGAGGCCAGCGGAGGGGTGGGTTCCCACAAATCTGATTGCTGGGGTGGGAGAACTGGCATCCATAGGCAGACACTCTGTGCTCCCAGGGAGGAGTTCCTGTCCCCATTCACAGCTGGGAACAGAGTCAGGCCTTGTGTCCAGCCGTGGCATAGAACAAAGGGGTGCAGAGGCACGGTATGGGCTGCTCTGCCTTGCTTGTCTGCTCCTTCCTGTTGCTGAAATCGCTCCTTTGGACTAGGCTCACATCTTCTTGCCTCATGGTCAGTGGCCTAGGAGGACACTTGTGGTTCTGGCCCTATTTTCGCCCCTTGTCCCTCACCCCCAGGGGGCCACCTAGGCCAGGACCCATCCTAATTTCCATCATGCCCACAGGCTCCTTGGACCCTGGTCAGAAGTTTATTTGGTGAATGATCCTGCAGACATCACACTGGCTCAAAGGGCATCAGAACCCCAGCTGAGAGGAGCCTCAGCATCAGGTACAAACCTCTCATTTTACACATGGGGAAACTGAGGCCCAGAGAGAGGCATGAGTTGTCACACATGGGGGCAGCATCATTGGAAACTTGGTGCTACCACCCATCCTGGCACAGCCACCCCACCTTGGGCTTGGATTCCTTTTGCTC
>NW_016812191.1:0-5156 GCF_001698545.2 Rhinopithecus bieti | reverse complement strand
ACATGTAAGATCTTTTGTTATCTTTTTGAAGCTTAACAGCTTAATAATTCTTATCAGTGAACAATAGCCCATTGGTTTCATCAAACAGTGTTAATATATATTTTCTTTGTGATTAGCCTGGTTGGAGGTTTACCAATTCTATTGATCTTTTCTAAGAAGCAGCTTTTGGTTTTGTTGAGTTTCTTTGTTTATTTTGTTATTTCTATTACATTGATTTCTGCAAATATTATTATATTTGGGGGTTGTCTGGTTTACATTACACTACACTTTTTTCTCTAGTTTCTTAAGGTGGAAAGTAAGACATCTGGATTTGGATTATGTTTAATTTACTGCACAGAATTGTGAATGGCACTGATGACCCTAAAGTGTGCACTTGATTATTAAAATAATAAATATGATGTATTTTGGCCACATATTGATTTTAAAGCCACTAAAATGAATGATAAGTGCAGGAGGAGCATGTGTATATCCAGGAAAGATAAATGACATTATAACATTTGAACAACAAAAGGAAATTTACCAGGCCTCAAAACGCACAAGGTGTGTTGGGACACTGTCATGGAATCAGCAGTGCATCTGTGTGTCGCCCTGTGTGAACACTGCCTATTTCACAGTGGTGAGGTGGCTGAGCCAGAGAACCAGGCCCTGACTTCTGTGGCTTTCCTGATGGTCTCATTTGCCTTTCCTCATCACCAAGGAGGGTATCCCAGTGGTAGCCAAGTTTCTCCCCTTAACTCACCTCCTTTACACACACCAGCCCCCTGTCCCCAGCACCCAACGCTGCATAAGGGATTCCTTCTGTGGAACCAACATGCTGACAGTTACTCTGTGTTTTCTAGATGATGAGGACCTGGCACGGGAGCCTTCATCTGAGGATGTCCCAGGCGTTCACATGGTAAGTTCTTTATGTTTCTAAGATGGAAATTATTTTGCTTTTGGTTCTTTTTATTTTATTTGAAATGAGATATGAAAATCTTGCCGTGTACATCATAGATGACTTACAGAATTTTTTGGTGGGAAAATGTGAGCGTTCATTACCAGGTAAGAAATGATCTCGGTTGGGTGCAGTGGCTCACGCCTGTAATCCCAGCACTTTGGGAAGCTGAGGCGGGCAGATCACGAGGTCAGGAGATCGAGACCATCCTGGCTAACATGGTGAAACCCCGTCTCTACTAAAATACAAAAAATTAGCCGGGTGTGGTGGCGGGCACCTGTAGTCCCAGCTACTTGGGAGGCTGAGGCAGGAGAATGGCGTGAACCCGGGAGGTGGAGCTTGCAGTGAGCGGGAATTGCGCCACTGCACTCCAGCATGGGTGGCAAGAGTGAGACTCTGTCTCAAAAAAAAAAAAGGAAAAATGATCTCAAGATAGCATTCTTAGATGACACCTTCAGTTACAAACTATATGGTAGAAATAATTTTTTTTAGGGAAAAAGCTTTC
This sequence comes from Rhinopithecus bieti, assembly GCF_001698545.2. Taxonomy (NCBI): domain Eukaryota; kingdom Metazoa; phylum Chordata; class Mammalia; order Primates; family Cercopithecidae; genus Rhinopithecus; species Rhinopithecus bieti. The sequence goes on along the minus strand of NW_016812191.1, from coordinate 3,717 downwards.
TTCTTATAACATTGTGACTATACAACCAAAACAATGTTAAACGTTGCATAAAAAATCTTGTGCCTTTCCAGAAGTGTCTTCTAGGCTTTATTTTGGGACCATTGCCTCAACCACTGTCTCCCATCTGCTTTTCTAATATCACCAGTAAAGAAAAGACCTGTATGGTGAAACCCCATCTCTACTAAAAATACAAAAATTAGCCAGGCATGGTGACCGGCAACTGTAATCTCAGCTACTGGGGAGGCTGAGGGAGCAGGAACAGTTGAGCCCAGGAGACGGAGGTTGCAGTAAGCTGAGATCATGACACTGCACTCCAGCCTGGGTGACAGTAAGATTCCAGCAAAAAAAAAAGGAAAGAAAAGAAAAACCTGTGCACACAGGACACGGCATGGTCTGACCCTTACAGTGTTTTATTTTTCTCTAAATGCAGGTGGACAAAGCCAGACAGACGAACAGTACATATTCTGGGATCACCCCTATGCTGAGGAAAAATTCTAGTGTTGACACAGGTGACACTTTCTTGCCTCATTTTTCTGGAGAACCACTCTGGTTTGAACTTCCTGCCAGAAATGTGATTCAAGCACTTTTGTCTTAAAAAGTGAAGAACCCGGTCAAGAAATGTGACCATTGACTCTAGTGCCTGGAAGGCACAGTGTCATTTGGAGAGAAGAGTGTGCTGGGCATCAGGATTGGGAAGTATGGAGGAATGAGTCAATGTGGAGTGATTGTGAATATCTCTGCGAGTTTGTGTGCTTTTCCCCAGAAAATATGTTCCCGTGTGCAAAGCACAACACAAAGATTGATACTCTGAAACCAAAATTTCATCACCACTGCACTTTCCAAAAATCAACCCATTCATTCCTCACCACAGCTGTAGTGGAAGGTTAAATTTAATATCCCCAGTCATCACATGGAGATGAGGTAGAGATAAATTTTCAGGCATTTGGTCTCCTAAATGGAAATGGCATAGATGAACTCGGGAATGGGTGGAAGGTTGATGCTGTGGGCTACTAGTGTGAAGTTATCACATGGCCCTGGTGTAACTTGTCACCCTGTCAGAGAGTCCTTAGCATCTGTGTGTGTATGTGGAAGTGTGTTGGCCTATAAAGATCTCAAGCACTGTGTATCACAATAGAATGGTCTCAATTCTAATGGTGCGGTCGTTAGTATGAAACATACAGAGAGAGTTGCCAGGCATTTGGTCTTAAGTGATGGGGTATTCCTCACCTCCTGGTCAAAAGCAAGGAACATTCAGGGACATTCTATTGTATTTAATAAGATCGTCACCACAAACATTAGAAGTGTTCCAATTCAGTATCACACATACCCAAGACACAGGACCTAACAAAATTTCAAGGAGTCTGTTGGCTGTTATTCCGGTGCCCATTTCCTCTGCTGGAATCTTCCGCACAACTGGGTTAGAAAGGGTCAGCACCCCCACCTGCTGCCCCCCAGGAAGGGCTGTCTCAGTCCTGGGGCCAGTGTGAGCGTGAGCAGCAGCGGACCCCATGACACACACACATTGACAGGAAGAGCAGAAGGACAAACATCACATGCCAAGGAGGGGTCATCTTTGAATGGTAGGATAATTCAGTATTTTCATCTGGATTTAGTCTTCTTTAAAACAAAAGGTTACTGAATGCATAGAATATTTTGGCTAGAATTAAATCTCTTCTTTGAAGAAATGTTGCTTTTTATCTCGTTCAAAATGTTCTGGCCGGGCATTTTGGGTGGCCAAAGCATGCGAATCACTTGAGGTCAGCAGTTCAAGACCAGCCTGACCAACATGGAGAAACCCAGTCTCTACTAAAAATACAAAATTAGCTGGACATGATGGCTCATGCCTGTAATCCCAGCTACTCTGGAGGCTGAGGCAGGAGAATCGCTTGAACCCGGGAGGCTGATGTTGCAGTGAGCCGAGATCACACCATTACACTTCAGCCTGGGCAAGAAGAGAAAAAGTGTGTCTCAAAAAAAGAAAAAAACAATGTTCTAGAAGTGAAGAAAAACACAGCAAACAGGCCCTGTGGATCCTGCAAAGAAAATGATCTCAAGGGGATCAAGAAGGGAGGGCAAATGAGCTCAGGTCAGATTAGGAAGGAGGAGCCCTATAGGGAAACACTGTGTGGTGTACCCGGTTTCAGATGGGTTAGTTCATGTGCAAGAGGTTGCCTTAGCTAGAGGACCAAGGCCCTGTCTTCTGTGGCCTTCCTGATGCCTGCCTTCACCACTTGCCTTCCCTCACCACCATGGAGGATGGACCGGCAGAGGCTGAGTCTGTGCTGTGAACACACCTTTCCACACACGCCAGCCCCGGGTCCACAACTCCAAGACCACCTGAGGGATTCGGTCAGTGGAGCTCATGTGCTTATAGTGACTGTTTCCCAGGTGCCAAGGAACTTCTGGAGGAGGATGTGCCAGGACAGACATCCTTGGAGGAAGCCTCAGGGGTTCACATGGTAAAGTCTTCTTTTTTCCTCTGAAATTGAAATTTTATTTCTCTCTGTTTCAATTGAATTAAGATGTATACATCTTACCATGTACATTATAGGTGATTTACAGAATTTCTTGGTGGGCAAATGTCAGAGTTCATTATCAACAAAAAAAATGATTTCAGATGGCATCCACATGTGCAAACTGTATGTCAGCAGGCATTTTCCTCAAGAGAAATGCCTCCTTCTTGAGAAGTATTTGGAATTGTCAAACAAAAACATTGGAAACTCTTGCAAAAAAATCTTGTGCCTTACAATGAATGTCTTCTAGATATTGGGGCCATTGTCTCAACCACTATTTTCCATCGGTTTTTTTAGTGTCAAGTTAAGAAAAGACCTATGCATGCAAGACACAGCATAGTCTGACCCTCATAGTGTTTTCTTTTTCTCTAGATGCAGGTGGACCCAGCCACACTGGCAAAAAGTACGTATTCTGGGGTCATCTCTTTGTCGAGGTTTGAAATCTTAGTGTTGCGAAGGTGGCGCTGTTTGCCCTAGGGTGTGAGTGGCAGGACGAGCACTTGCCTTCCTAGGGGATGGAGGGTGACTCATGCATTACGAGGTGGGGAAAGACAAATGTGGCTGTGGTACAGCAGAGGCTCCAGGGTGTCCCCATTGGACCCACTGTGGACAAAGGTTGGTTGGTTGCTTGTTTCTGAAGGCTTTTGCAAAAGAACAAGTGAACGCATTTGGTGTCGGTCAATAGGAATGGAACCTGAACCAAGTACAGCTTGCGTTTTTTCTTGGAGTATGCATTTGGTGGAAACGTATGTGTATATATTGAATTTAATTGCTGTATAGGTTTCAATACTTATCCCACATTTTAAAACAATCAGGCTGGTGTGATTTTAAAATGTCCCTCGCTAACCTCAGAAACTCTCTCTTCATAACCCAATTCTCCTAGTCATGTTAAATCTCTAGAATACAGTTTCTGTGTGGTACTCAGGAGCTTCCTGGTGAGTGATTAAAGGTAGAAATCTGTGTTACCAGCATTGAGGCCCTAAGAATTCACAGGCAGCTGCCCACTGGGCTCTATGAGGGAGAGAGCAGGCTACAGCCTTGGCCTGGGCCTGCAGAGGAACATGATTTGGAGGAGCAGAAGGAAGGCATGAGGGCAGCAAAGCCATGGGGGATGCCAAGGTGCAACATCAGGAGAGTCAGTTCCACATCATCACCTGGGCGTGAGCGGAACGTTCAAGCCTCATCTGAAGGAGGAGTTGAGCTT
>NW_016812190.1:0-907 GCF_001698545.2 Rhinopithecus bieti | reverse complement strand
CTTTTGCAAAATTGATCTCCATGAATTATATTTGTGCCATTATAATCTCATGTGAAGATCTTGAAAAGGAATTAAGAATGAAAACCAAATTGAAACATTTAAAAATATACATTTTGTTTCCCATATCCCGGTATCATATAAGTTAATATTCTTTACCCTAAATCACACCAGTTAAAATTTTTTCTATTCACTTCTACTGTACACTGAGAGCATATTTGCATGATTTCTAGACTTTTAAAATTTCAAATATGTATTTTATGCCTCATAATGTGATTTATTTTAGTGAATATTCCATATTTCCTGTAGTAAAATTATATTATGCTATTGTTGAATAAAATATTGCATACATTTCAATTAGATCAAGTTGGTTGGCAGCATTGTTCAAATCAGCTATATTACGAATTCTCTGGTTGATCTTTCAATTACTAAAATGAAATTATTTAAACCTTCAACTAGAATCACGGACTTGTTTGTACTTTGTTGCAGTTCTACCATATTTTCTGCCTCAGGTATGCTTATCTTCTATTGTTACATGCATGCACCTTAAACATTGTTATGTCTTTGGAGAATTAATTTCTTTATCATTAGTAACATCCTCCTTTATCCCTGATTTTTTTTTTGTCTTAAAGTCTGCTTTATCTAAAATTCATATTTACTTAATATTCAGTATTCTGTAGGTTTTGGGGATAAGTTTTGGCACGTGTATTAGTGGATATTCCCCAGAGAAATAGAACCAAAAATACATACTACATATAGTATATGCAAAAGTAGTATGCACTATTGGTTCTGTTTCTCTAGACAATAGAATGTATATGGGGAACTATATACATACATACTTATATATATGTGTATATATACACACACATATATATACACACACACAATTATATATATATATATATATATA
>NW_016812189.1:0-964 GCF_001698545.2 Rhinopithecus bieti | reverse complement strand
ATTTTTTGTTTTATATTCTTGTATTTTGTGTCTCATTTTCTCTTTTTTTTTTATTTTTATCAATCAAAATTATATTGACAAATTTATATTGACAGGCTTTCAGTTTTTTTCCTATTTTCTTTTGTGTATCTATAAGGATATTTTCTTTTTGTTTTCTTTTTTTTTTTTGAGATGGAGTCTCGCTCTGCCCCCCAGGCTGGAGCGCAGTGGTGCAATCTCGGCTCACTCCAAGCTCCGCCCCCCAGATTCATACCATTCTCCTGCCTCAGCCTCCCCAGTAGCTGGGCCTACAGGCACCCACCACCAGGCCCAGCTGATTTTTAAAAATTTTTTTAGTAGAGACGGGGTTTCACCATGTTAGCCAGGATGGTCTCCATCTCCTGACATCGTGATCCTCCCACCTCAGCCTCCCAAAGTGCTGGGATTACAGGCGTGAGCCACTGCGCCCGGCCAATATTCAGATATTTTACTAGTGGTAAGTTTGAGGATTACCTAAAACCTCTAAAAGATCCAACACTATGTTTTAATGTGGTAAAAAATTAACTTCAGTTGCATACAAAAATTCCTCATTATTACATCTGCCTTCAACTTTGTTACTGATTTTACTAATTATATTTTTATGTTGTATATTCATTAATGGATGTTTATAATTTCTACACTTTCATCTTTTCAAGTTTAGAGAATAGTTAAAAGTTTTCTGTACCATTATGATAATGTTAAGAAATTCCATTTTTATGTATGTGTGTATCTTTCCCAGATAATTATGTATTTTCATATGATTATGTGTTGTTTTCTTGCATTATGCTATTTTCTGTGGAAGAAACTCCTTTCAGCATTCTTGATATGTAGGGCATATGCAGTGCCAATACGCTTTCTCATGATTTGGTTATTTTGGGAGGACTTCTTTTTATTTGGTAGTACAATTTTGCTTATGGTGTATTCCCACTTTACAGATTTTTTTTTA
>NW_016812188.1:0-211 GCF_001698545.2 Rhinopithecus bieti | reverse complement strand
CTTTCTTCCTTCCTTCCTTCCTTCCTTCCTTCCTTCCTTTCTTTCTTTTCTTCTTTCTTTCTTTCTTTCTTTCTTTCTTTCTTTCTTTCTTTCTTTCTTTTTCTTTTTTCTTTCTTTCTTTCTCTTTCTTTCTTTCTTTTTTCTTTTTTCTTTTCTTTCTTCTTTTCTTTCTTTCTCTCTCTCTTTCTTTGTTTCCTTCCTTCCTTCCTTC
>NW_016812187.1:5334-13758 GCF_001698545.2 Rhinopithecus bieti | reverse complement strand
AACATACTGATATACCGATTCTTTGAAGGGAAATTTAGAACTCATTGTACCTAACATCATTCAGGCTTAAAACAGTTTCCAATCCAGTGGGAAAAGTCACTCGATATAATTCCGTGAAGTCAACCAGTTCCATCAAGGAGAGAGTCAGGACCGCTGGGAGCGTGTGGACCCTGGACTCCCGGGTGGCGTGGACGAGGTTGCAGGGCGGAAGTGACATTGCCTCGGGTTCGCGTACGCCCCTCAGGAATTTCGTCACGGTGTGGCTCCCGTAGCCAGACCATTGGTTCCACCCAAGCTCCCAGCGCCCCGCAGCAAGCTCGGGAATCGCGGCGCAGTAGGTTTGGCGTCACTGTCCTCGCGGCCAATCCGAGGGCTGCGCGCGCGTTTCCCTTATGCTTTTCTGTCGCGGGAGGAAGGGTTGTGTGTCGCGCCTGCACAGTGGTCTTGGCCACCGGTTTGCGGGGAGTGGAGGCTGCTGCTTGTCGCGCCCGAGTCAGACTCGGGCTGGGCTCCTGGCGGCGGTAGCGGCGGCGGGGGCGCGAGCATGTCGTGGCTTTACAACATTAACAAGGGCCCCAAGGGTGAAGGCGCAAGGTCGCCACTGCCTTTGCCTCCCGCGCAGCCTGGTGCCCAGGTCGGCGAGGACCGCGGCTTGGGAGACCGGGCGGGCACCCAAGGACAAATGGAGCAACTTCGAACCCACTGGCCTGGAGCTGGAGCAGTCGCGTGAGTGCGGTGGAGCAGGGTGGGTGGGACAGCCGGGACAGCCCGGGGAAGCGGGAGCCCTAGACCTTGCTGCTCCTCGCCGCTGTCCCCGGCGAGACTGTGCCTCCGGAGCTCCCCCGGCGGGAGCCGTCTCGCGTGCCAGGAGAATCGACTGTTTCCGTCATCCTGTTGCACCTCTGCAGCTGTCACAAGCGTATTTGAGAGTTATTTGGTTCTAACGAGAGTCTAGCACATTTGCACTTCTTGTTGGAAGACGTTAGCGTTTGCACGGCGAGGTCTGCGAAGCCACAGGCCAGGTCGTACTGCCCAACCTGAGTAAATCCCTGACCCAAGGCCGTGAAGTGTGAGCACTGACTGCAGCTTCCCTAAGCTCGCGTCTCTTCCCCCAGCCTTTCTCCTGTGGCTTTCTCCTGTGGCTAACGATTTGTACCACGATGTCGTTCAAATGTCCAGGAGCCTCGAATGTAGACGGTTTTCAATAAGTGTTCATTGAAAGAATACAGTGGTTCTCAACTCCTGTTTAAGCCGGGGTTCCTTTCTATTTATTTATTGATTGAGACAGAGTATCACCCTGCCGCCCAGGCTGGAGTGCAGGGGCGCGATTTCGGCTGACTGCAAGCCCCACCACCGATTTCTACTGCCGCCGCCTCTGGAGTACCTGGGATTACAGACGCGCAGCACCACCCTTGGCTAATTTTTTTTGGTATCTTTAGTAGAGACTTGTTTCACCATCTTGGCCAGGCTGCTCTCGAACTCGTGACCTCGTGATCCGCCCGCCTCCGCCTCCCAATGTGCTGAGATTACAGGCGTGAGCCATCGCGCCCGGATAGCAGGGGTTCCTTTTTTTGGGGGGGGGTGTCAGTCTGTTGCCAGGCTGGAGTGCAATGGCGCTATCCTGTCTCACTGCAACTTCCGATGCCGTGGTTCAAGCGGTTCTCCTGCCTCAGCCTCCCGAGTAGCTGGGATTACAGACACGTGCTACCACTCCCAGCCAACTTTTGTGTTTTTAGTACAGATGGGGTTTCACCACCTTGTCCGGAATGGTCTAGATCTCCTGACCTCCTGATCCACCCACCTCGACCTCCGGAAGCTGGGATTACGTGAGCCACCACCCCGGACAGAAGGGATTTCTTTTTCTTTTTTTTAAGATGGTGTCTCGCTCTGTCGCCAGGCTGGAGTGCAATGGCGCCATGTTGTCTCACTGCAAACTCCAATGCCCTGGTTCAAAGAATTCTCCTGCCTCAGCCTCCCAAGTAACCGGCATTACAGGCACGTGCCACCGCTCCCAGCTAATTTTTGTATTTTTAGTAGAGGTGGGTTTCACCATGTTCTCCAGAATGGTCTCCATCTCTTGGCCTCTGGCCTCCTGATCTGCCTGCCTGGTCTTCTCAAAGAGCTGGGATTACAGGCGTGAACTACCACGCCCGGACGGACGGGATTCCTTTTTTTTTTTTTAAGACGATGTCTCGCTCTGTCATCAGGCTGCAGTGCAATGGCACCATCTTGTCTCACTGCAAACTCCAAAGCCCTAGTTCAAAGAATTCTCCTGCCTCAGCCTCCCAAGTAGCTGGGATTACACTCACGTGCCAGCACGCCCAGCTAATTTTATATTTTAGTAGAGATGGGATTTCACCATGTTGACCTCCTGACCTTGTGATCCACCCGCCTCAACCTCCCAAAGTGATGAGATTACAGTCCTGAGCCACTGTGCCCGGCCAGCAGGGTTCCTTTTCCAAAGAAGATCCTTTAGGGGATCCTGGTGTGAAGCAGATACAAGCAGAGTTTCCCTGTTTAAGGAGGGGAAGGCCTGGTGATTATTAGGTAATTGTGCTCCTAATTGTGGTAATTAGGAATTAATTACCTAATTAATTAATTGTGGTTCCGTCCTGTGGTGTTCTTCACGGTGCTGTGGGAACATCCTGAGCAGAGGTCTGTGACACCACCTGGGTCACAGACGCAGAGGCACATTCAGGTTTGGGCCCAGGCCCAGGAAAACATGGATAGTCCTGGCTGGGCACCACTGACCGTGTGTGTTGTGTTTTAAGAGATGGGGTCTTGGTTTTCCCCAGGCTGGTCTTGACCTCCTGGGTAAAAGCCATTCAACTGTCTCAGCCCCTGAGTAGAGGGGACTGAAGGCTTGCTGGGTAATTTTCTGAATGTTTTGAGACGGAGTCCGGCTCTGCCGCCTGGGTTGGAGTGCAGTGGCGTCATCTCCACACGCCGCAATCTTTGCCTTTTGAGTTCAAGTGATTCTGCTGCCACAGCCTCCTGAGTAGGTGGGATCACAGGGGCCCGCCAGCACATCCACACCCGGCCCTGCTTTCCAGACGCACCCAGCAGGCCCAGTCTCCAGGGTGGGCACCACCTCCGTGCCCTGAGGTTTTGTGCAGGAGCCCTGTGGGCCCCAAGGGTCCCAGAGGCCGCATCCAGGAGGTCACGCCCCTCTTTCCTCATCCCCATCTGAGAACAGCCTGGTGGCGTCTCCTCAGGTTTGGGGGCAAAGTCCACCATCACTTACAAACCTTTAACATTCCTTTTTTTTTATCTTTAAGACGGAGTCATCCAGGCTGGAGGACAGTAGCTTGACCTCGGCTCACTGCAAGCTCTGTCTCCCAGGTTCACGCTGTTCTCCTGCCTCAGCCTCCCAAGTAGCTGGGACAACAGGCACCCACCACCACGCCCAGGTAATTGTTTTGTATTTTTGTAGTAGAGATGGGGTTTGACCGTGTTAGCCAGGATGGTCTTGATCTCATGACCTCGTGATCCAACTGCCTCGGCCTCCCAAAGCTGTGTGATTACAGGTGTGAGCCACCGGATCCGACACTTTTTTTTTTTTTGATGAAGTCTCACTCATGTCCCGCTGCCTGGAGTGCAGTGGCGGGGTTTCAGTTCACTGCAATCTCTGCCTCAGCCTCCTGAGTACCTGGGAATATAGGTGTCCGCCACCACGCCTGGATAGTTTTTGTGCTGTGTAGCAATGGAATCTCACTCCGTATCCCACGCTGGAGTACAGTGGTGTGATCTCAGCTTACTGCAACCTCCACCCTCCGAGTTCTAACAATCCTCTGCTCTGAGCCTCCTGAAGAGCTGCAATTACAGGCGCCCAGCACAATGCTTGGCTCATTTTTTTATATTTTTAGAAGAAACAGGGTTTCGCCAAATTGGTCAGACTGCTCTTGGACTCCTGACCTCAAGTGATTCACCCTCCTCGGCCTCCAAAGTACAGGGATTGCAGATGTGAGCCTCTGGGGACCAGCCTTTTCTATGTTCCTCTTCAGTACTCAGAGGGCTGTGAGGAAATCCTGTGCCCGGCCACCCCCAGGCCCTGGCAGTGAGGGGAGGTGATGTGGAGTGTTACTGTGAGACCCCCATGCTTGGATTCGAGGAAGACGCTCCTCATGAGAACCCCCGTGTCGGGACTGGAGGGACAGGCTCCTCATGGTCCCCTGCTGGCTGCTGGCCTGACCTTCCTCCAGCTGCCACGCCCGGCCCTGGAGCCTCATGGTGTGGGGCGCGGCTCCGGCTGCACTTGTGCCTTGAGGCTGTCAGGCTCCCTGTTGCCGGCGGTGGGTGCAGCAGGCACGGCGGGCAGAGCCCTCCAGGTGATGACAGGCCCTGGGGCCACACGCTGGCTGCCTCAGGAACACTCCAGATGAGCACTGCTCAGAGCGGTGGTGAGCCACCACGCCCAGCACCAACTTTGTCCTTCAAGAGACAGCCACCGATGGCTTTGAACAGGGTCGGACTGCAGGCCTACCGTGAGGATTTCCTGAGAGACCAGGCCAGGGAAGGCCTGAGGCAAAAGCAGAGCAGCTCCCATTGGCTTTTTTCTGGACGTCTCTGCCCCAGCCAAGCCCTGAAGGAGTTAAGGCTGGAGATGAGGATTCTGGCCCCTGGCTCAGCCTGCGGTAGCCCCTGAAAAATACCACTAACCCCAGGGATGTGACCAAGTCTCGTCTGTAGGTTAATCATCCACCCAGAGCCGGAAGGGGTTGGACTGTGGGTTGGAGAGGGGTGGACGTCCCGCCCCAAGGTTTCGCCAGGGACGTCTGACCCCTAGTGGCCCTAGGGTTACCCAGTGCAGCTGTGCCTGGAGGGGACCAGGAGGAAAGGCTGCCTTAGGTAGCTGGTAGGAAAAAGCTTGAGGCTACAGTGCAGAGGGGCCAGGCAGCAGGGTTGGGGCTCCTGGGAAAGAGGCTGGGTCTGAGGGTGGGGGATGGGAAGAAAGTGGCACAGGCACCCAGCCCTACAGGAGGAAGATCCTGATAGCTTTAACCCAGCACAGACATTTATGAGCCTCGCCACAGCAGGGTCACTCAGAGGGCTATGTGGGGCTTGGTGTCAAGGGCCCAGGAGTCCCCCTCTGGAGTACCCCACCCCACACTCTCCTGGGGACCCGGAGCAGGCAGCGCCTCCAGAACCCCAGGGCCTGCCCCTGTGATCTCCCATCTCCTGGCTGCAGCTCAGAGAGTTGGGCTGACCTCAGACCCCAGCCTGGCCACTCAGGCTGGGGCTGGTCCTCTGCTCTCAGGTACCACCGTGGACCCTGCTGTCTTTGGGGACCTTTGTCCTGGTCACTGATCTGGCCACTGTACCTCTCCACAAAGGACTGGGTTTGGGCTGAGGGAGGCAGGGGCGCTTCTGACAGGGCGTGAGGGGGCTGCACCCCCTTCCTCAGTCCTTCCCCAGCCAAAGCACGTTCAAAAGCTTGAGGCTGCAGTGCAGAGGGGCCAGGCAGCAGGGTTGGGGCTCCTGGGAAAGAGGCTGGGTCTGAGGGTGGGGGATGGGAAGAAAGTGGCACAGGCACCCAGCACTACAGGAGGAAGATCCTGAAAGCTTTAAGCCAGCACAGACATTTATGAGCCTCGCCACAGCAGGGTCACTCAGAGGGCTATGTGGGGCTTGGTGTCAAGGGCCCAGGAGTCCCCTCTAGAGCACCCCACCCCACACTCTCCTGGGGACCCGGGGCAGGCAGCGCCTCCAGAACCCCAGGGCCTGCCCCTGTGATCTCCCATCTCCTGGCTGCAGCTCAGAGAGCCGGGCTGACCTCAGACCCGGGCCTGGCCACTCAAGCTGGGGCTGGTCCTCTGCTCTCAGGTACCACCGTGGACCCTGCTGTCTTTGAGGACCTTTGTCCTGGTCACTGACCTGGCCACTGTACCTCTCCACAAAGGACTGGGTTTGGGCTGAGGGAGGCAGGGGCGCTTCTGACAGGGCGTGAGGGGGCTGCACCCCCTTCCTCAGTCCTTCCCCAGCCAAAGCACGTTCTAAGAATCCCCAGCATCTGCGGGGCATGGCTCCAGCAGCTCCTTGGCCGCGGGGCCCCGTCTTTCCTAGTGGGGCCTCCAATCTCCAGATCTTCCCCATCAGCCAGGGCCGCCCTCCAGGAGCAGAGGAGGAACTGACCGCTGCTCCCTGATCCCCTGCACCACCCACAGACGCGATGCGGCCGCAGCAGCTCCGTGCCACGGAGATCACGTCCAGCGGCTTCCGCCTGGCCTGGCCACCCCTGCTGACCGCAGACTCGGGCTAGTACGTGCTGGAGCTGGTACCCAGTGCCCAGCCGGGGGCTGCGAGACGCCAGCAGCTGCCAGGGAACGCCACGGACTGGACCTGGGCCGGCCTCGACCCAGACACGGACTACGACGTGGCGCTGGTGCCTGAGTCCAACGTGCGCCTCCTGAGGCCCCAGCAACTGCGGGTGCGCACGCGGCCGGGTGAAGCAGGGCCGGGGGCTGTGCCGGCCCCCACCCAGCTCGCCGCCCTCCCCGCCCCGGAGGAGGTCGGGCCTGAGCGCATCGTCATCTCCCACACCCGACCGCGCAGCCTCCACGTGAGCTGGTGAGCTGGGCCCCAGCGCTGGGCGCAGCCGCCGCGCTGGGCTACCAGGTGCAGTTCGGGCCGCCAGGCACCGCTTACCTGGTGACCGTGACCGCCGCCTTCCGCTCGGGCGGCGAGAGCGCCCTGTCGGCCAAGGCCTGCACGGCCGACGGCCGGCGCCGGCGACCACGACCCGTGCCCCGTCCTTCGACCCCGGAGACCGCGAGCCGTGAGCCTTAAGCCGGCGTCCCCGCCCTGCCGAGAGGGCCGGCGCCGACCCCAGGGAACCTGTGTCCGGAACACGGTGCGGAGGCGCTCAACTCCGGAGAAGGGTGCAGGTCCGGTCTTTCCCCACATGGACTCCGCACGACCCCAGCCTGTTCCCTGTGGCCACAGGGCCTCCCCGCCTGGCACCTGCCCTCCAGGGCTGGGGCCTCGCCTGGTGGGACCGCGCAGCAGCTCCGGCCCCATCCCCGCCCCTAGTCAGGGGTGGTGTCGGCTTGTGGGTGATGTTGAGAGCATCAGACCCAGGACTGTCCAGGGAGGAGCCCCGGTCAGACTCCCACGTGTGAAGACTCGGCCCCAGGTGGCAAGGGCTGGCCTGGGGTGGGCAGCTTGGGCCCTGGACGCTGATAGGAAGTGGAAGGGGAATCGCGGGAGAAGCTGGCCCAGGTCAGGTCCCCAAAGGCTCCTGAAGAAAAGGAAGGGCAGGTAGGGGCACCCGGACCCTGGTTCTTTTTCCGGGATGCTCAGCCAGTCGTGAGGGCAGCGCCTGCTGGGGACGGTGGCCCTGCCTTCATGTCCAGGACACCAGCTGGTTCCAGGTAGCAGCCACTGGGAATTAGAGGAATGGGGCAGAGCTGGGCATTCAGGACCTTGAGGACAGGTGACCCCACCCACCCACGTCCACGGTCAGACCCCGGGACCGCACTGACAGGAAGCCTTGAGTGGGAGCGCTTCCCAGGGGCTGCAGGGACGATGCTCTCCAGGGAGGCCCCAGCGACCACACCATCTTTTGGCTGTGAGAGGTCTTGCCCCTGGGCCACATCCTGTCACTACTCACTACTCTGGGGCCCGCGGGCGAGTCGCCTAGGGTGGGGGTGCTTAGCCAGGCACACTCCCTGCCCCGCCTAGTCCTTGGCTTCCAGGACTGGGGTGTCACGCAATGCTCACCTCCCCTCTTCCCCACTAACGTCCCAGACTTTAAAATTCAGTAAATCAGATGTACACCGAGCCTGCAGTCTCCTGAGGATGCTTTCCTCCACAAACAGCAGCCACGGACAGGACAGCTTGTGAAGTTCTCCTCCGCCTTTTGGGGTGTCCGAGGAGAGGAGGTGGAGCTGTCCCCTCCCAGTGCCAGGCCTTTTTGGTCCCCCTGTGCACCCTTTATTCAGAGAGGCTGGGCCCCCTTCCTGTGGGGCTGTGCCCAGGGCAGGTGGCTGGAATGCAGAGGACAAGGGGGCTGGGGCCTCTGCAGGGCCATTCCCACCACAGCCTCTGCCACGACCCATAGCCCTGGGCCCAGCCACATGCAGGCTCCCTCTGCTGGCAAAGCCACACCCTGCACCACGTGGGGCCCACTGCCCCTTTCCCCACGTGGACTCACGTGACCCCAGGAACTGCAGCATTGAGGTGGTCTCAGTCCCTCCCTCAGACCTGGTGGGCGTTGTGCCAGGGGCCTCCTTCGGGACAGCTGGCCTTGGCACTGTCTCCCAAGAACCCAGCTCTGTGCATCCCATGGCCCCACCAGACACCCAAGTCCGCACCACCCACCAGCTGGGTGTGGTGACCATTCATGGGGGGCTGGCTGCGGTCAGGCTCACCACACAGAGTTTGCCCTCCAGTGTGATTTTTGTTTTTGTTTTTTTTTTTTTTTTT
>NW_016812187.1:0-3106 GCF_001698545.2 Rhinopithecus bieti | reverse complement strand
TTCTTCTTTTGGTTGTGCCAGGGCCTACCAAGTGGGGAAGGAGGAGGGGCCCATGCTGGCCCAGGCTGAGACCAGAACTAGTGGGTCCTTTTAGAAGGCAGAGAGAAAGAACGGGAATGGGACCAGCCCCTCCCTCCTGAAGGCCGGGCCCCCCGAGAAGAACGAGGCTGCAGAGTGATGTGGGGGCCAGCGGTGACTTCATACCACACTGTTCTCAGGTGTAAGAGGGCCCGCTTCTGCCCAGGCATTGTCCATGGAAGACACGCAGCCGGCCACTGCAGCCTCGGTCCTGGGATGCCCTGCGGCTGGGTCACAGGGGGCCACAGGCCACGCTGGGAGGCCACAGTCCTGTCGTGCCATGCAGCTCCCTGTCCCCAGAGGTCTGCTCAGATGCAGAGATCAGAAACCACACTCACTGCCTGAATTCTGGGAGCAGAGCCCGCTACCCACTGCCTGGCCGGGGCCTACCCTGGGACTCCCGCCCCTGTTCCCGCTGGCCCAGGCTTCTGGAGGCTGCTGCGTCCCTATCCTGGCTCAAGGTCCAGGCTGCATCTGGAACCTGCACGGTCACTCCTCCAGGTCCTCAATGCTGGAGGACTCTCTCAGACAGGAAACCTTTGCTTTGGGCGCAGGGCAGGGTGTAAGGATGGTCACGGGGGAGTCGCAGGGGAAAACAACCCAGTGCAATTGCGCAGAGCCTCATATTGGCCGATGAAACATAAACTGGTTTCTGCACTTTGTGTCCTTAGGAAGGGTGTGGGGTGTTGGTGGAAGTAGGAAACAGAAGAAGAGCTTGGGCCTGCAGCGGGTCTGTCAGAGAGCAGACAGAACCCTGGGAGCTGCAGTGCTTGGAGGGAGGCGGTTTACCTCTGCCCACTCTCTGCATTTCTCTCTCTCTCATTTTTCTTTCAGAGATGGGTTCTTTCTTTCTTTCTTTCTTTCTTTTTTTGAGACGGAGTTTTGCTCTGTCACCCAGGCTGGAGTGCAGTGGCTGGATCTCAGCTCCTTGCAAGCTCTGCCTCCCGGGTTTACACCATTCTCCTGCCTCAACCTCCCGAGTAACTGGGACTACAGACGCCTGCCACCTCGCACGGCTAGTTTTTTTGTATTTTTTAGTAGAGACGGGGTTTCACCGGGTTAACCAGGATGGCCTCGATCTCCTGACCTCCTGATCCACCCGTCTCGGCCTCCCAAAGTGCTGGGATTACAGGCTTGAGCCACCGCGCCCGGCCTTAGAGATGGGTCCTTACTCTGATCCCAGGCTGGAGTGCAGTGGTGTGATTATAACTGAAATCTAAGTTCTTTAGTCTTTGGCAGAGGCAAGAATATGATGCCTTCTATCCGTTCAAACCCAGTTTTCCATTTGCCTTTGTTAATTAAATGACTTGTTTTATATTTGACAAAATAAATTTGGAGACTTTGTAAAGCCATGGGGTGAGACTGCCCATCGGTATTGCTATTTTCCACCAGAATCAGGGTCTCTCACTCAAAGGCAAAGATCTCGTGATCTCGTGTTTTGACCACCTTGGCCTCCTGAAGTGCTGGGATTACAGGAGTGAGCCACTGGGCCCAGCCACATTCTTTTAAACTGTCTAAAAAAAAAAAAATGTTATAGGCCCTTTATCTTTTCCTTGCTGTGTATTAAATATTCGGGTAAGATTCTGGGTTCGGGGAATGGATTCTTTAATCCCCTTTATGATTAACTCCCTGAGGCCCTGCATATTTTCTCAATGGGCCACCTCGCCCGGACGGAAGATTTTTTTTTTTTTGAGATGGAGTCTCACTCTGTCACCCAGGCTGGAGTGCAGTGGCACGATCTCGGCTTACTGCAAGGGCTGCCTCCCGGGTTCACACCATTCTCTTGCCTCAGCCTTCAGAGTAGCTGGGACTACAGGCGCCCACCACCGCGCCCAGCTAATTTTTTTGTATTTTAGTAGACATGGGATTTCACCCTTAGCTAGGATGATCTCGATCTCCTGACCTCGTGATTCAACCACCTCGGTCTCCCAAAGTGCTGGGATTGCAGGCGTGAGCCACCTCGTCCAGACACATTTTTTAAATCTGTCTACAAAAAAAGTTATAGGCCTTTTATCTTTTCCTTGCTGTTTATTAAATATTGGGGTAAGATTTTGGGTTCGGGGCATGGATTCTTTAATCCCCTTTATGATTAACTCCCTGAGGCCCTGCATATATTCTCAATGGGCCACCTCACCCGGACGGAAGATTTTTTTTTTTTTTTTTTGAGACGGAATGTCACTCTGTGACCCAGGCTGGAGTGCAGTGGCACGATCTCAGCTCACTACAAACTCCGCCTCCCAAGTTCACGCCGCCATCTTCCTGCGTCAGCCTCCCAAGTAGCGGGGATTACAAGCGCCTGCCACCACGCCCGGCTGATTTTTTGTATTTTTAGTAGAGATGGGGTTTCACCGTGTTAGCCAGGATGGTCTCCATCTCCTGACCTCATCATCAGCCCACGTGGGCCTCCCAAAGTGCTGGGATTACGAGTGTGAGCTGCCACACCTGGCCAAAGATGTTTATGGTAAAATTTTGTGATGGGAAAACTGTCATTCCAGAAAAATTTGAGACCTAATGTGTAGGCCTCAGCAGCTTGGAGAATACGTACTTCTGTCTGAGAACACCCAAACGTCGACCTATGTTAGTTCCCCACTAGGAACAAAATGTAACTGGGGACGTTGTCCTACATTTGCCCTCGTCACCCTGGGCATGTTGGCTGGTATCCGATTCTTATGGATTCCCGTTCTTGCTTGCTCGTGCCTGATAGCAGATCAATGACAATAGATATTGGAAGCTTAGGAAAAGCATTTGTAACGTGAAAAAATAGAGGACACTTTAGCCATCGCCTGACTTTCCATTGAATTGCGAAATTGTCTCCTCCCATCCACGTGGGATGGCCTTCCTGATGTGGCCCTCCAAGACCATCCCTGGGGGATAAAACCCCACAAATGTACCTGCCTCTGTGCTGGGGATGGGCCTCGTCACACCAGGTCTGACTGGGAAGGAGGATGGTGAGGCAGTGTGGGGAAAAGAAAGATCAGACTGTTACTGTGTCTATCTAGAAAGGAGTAGACATAAGAGACTCCACTTT
>NW_016812186.1:5859-7759 GCF_001698545.2 Rhinopithecus bieti | reverse complement strand
CCCCCAGCTCCGAACTTCCAGCAAGACGGGCCCCTCCCCGCCCTCAAGCCCCGCCCACTTCCACGAGCCTCGAGCCCAGAGTCGCGGTCCAACCCTCAGGCCCCACCCACAGCCTCGGGCCTCCGAGCCACACGTTCCCCAACCCCGCCTTCCGTCCCCGCCCCCTCCTCCAGCCTCGGAGCCCCGCGGTACCCGGCCCCGCCCTGCCGGCTGGGAACCGCCCAGCCGCGATCCTCTGGGGCGGGACTTCCGGCCTCCCACCTCCCACAAAATGGTAGTCGTCGTGGGGGATGTTCAGTTTATTTTTCCTCTTCTTAAGCACAGACGCAGAGCTGGCTTGTCTTTCCGCTTAACCCCCAACCTCGTGTGATCTGCCAGTTTCGCTTCTGATTAGCCCAGGACTTTTTATAGCATAGAGTTTTAAAGCAAGGGCTTAGAATCAGACCTGGGTCAAAATCCTGCCTTCCACTTTCACCAAGGCAGTGTGACCTTGACGTTCCTACATAAGAGATTCAAATGTAAACGCTTAGCCCTGGGCTTGCTTTAGAATCTGGGCCCTGTCCATAACTGCTTCTATTGCGGGGCGGGGGTAGGGGTGGGAGTGGGGAACTACATGCATATCCTCTCAGTATACTGAAAGGAAACTGGTGGCGTTAATGGAAAACTTACGAAGCTTCTTGAAATAAAGGTATTGAAACCATCCTCAGGGTTTATAAGAATTCTGGACAAAAATATAATTAAGCATTAATCAGGCTACACTTTGGCCCACTTCCTTGTAACCGAAAGTCAGGTAGAGCTAGATAGTACATTTGCATCCCCGTTGTTCCTATATATAGGTTTTCTGATGTTAGAGTCATAAGGCTTTTAAGAATTGCTCAAGATGTTTTTCAGACCCCAAATTCCAGCGAAACAACTGATGCCAGCTAGCTGGAAGACCCCTGCCACAGAAGAAGGGAATCAGCATGAGAATACAGCTTCTTCATCTCCCTGTCCCATGACTTCGCCCTGCAGTCTTCAACCAATTAATGATCTCCACACTTCAGAGCACTCCAAAACCCTTAAGAACCTGAGCCTCAAAGTTTTCCTGGAGACGAATTTGAGGTTTCCTCCTATCTGTGTTTGGTGGCTCTATGATTAAACCTCTTTCTCTTCTGCAACCTGGTGTCCCAGTGTATTAACTTGCCATGGGCATCAGACAACAAGCCTATATACAGTATCCCAAATATAGTGCTCCACTTTGAAATCGGAAGAAATCCTGCATGAGTTAGTCTTTTGAAATAAAAATTATTTCAAATTTTAAAATATTTATATATGTTCCCACTTAAGATACCCACAAGTATTTGTTTACAACCTTTTACCTTGCTTTGCATCTTAAACATTTTTGTATGGCAATTTCTATGTCTTCCTATCATCTCCGCCATCTTAGTGCAAAGATACAAAATTGTGTGGCTTACTAAGAAAAATTACGGTAAGCTAAGGGTAGGTTAAAGGATCTGAAACTTAGCAGCAAAAAAATGAGCAAAAATTGAAGCTATAAAAAGGCATGGATCCTGCTCCAGTTCTCTTTGCTTCTCCTTTGTTCTCTTTCTCACTTTTAACTGCCTTCTTTGTTTCCCTTGAGCCTGACTACTTAAAAAAAAAAAAAAGAAAATCTGAATATCTCAATTATCTCGAGGCTAAAAGGATTTTTATTTAGGAAGTATGAAGATTAATTCAATTAAATAAATAGTTCTTGAGCATTGACTACTAGGGGAATACTGGAAGATAGGCCTGGAAAGTTATGGTCAACCTGTAGGAGGATCCTTGGGTTAGCCTTAGAGTTTGAACATTATCCTTTGGCCACAGTAAAACATTTAACTTTTCTTTTCCCACAGGAACATGTCAGAATGATTACACTATT
>NW_016812186.1:0-1804 GCF_001698545.2 Rhinopithecus bieti | reverse complement strand
TGGTTTTGTTTTGACCACTTTTTTTTTTTTTGAAAGGAGTGAGAGAACAGGAACATGAAAATGAAAAACAAAAAAAATACACTTGTTCCTACTTCTAAATTGTTAATTTAAAAGTGGGCTCACTAACATTTATTTAATAGGCAGTCTTTAAAGAAATAATATTTTAACTGTGCAGAGCATTTTCTAATTTGAATAACGCCTAAGGTGAAAAATTAAAACTAACCAACGTTGTAAAATACAAACAGGAAGTGGAGAAATCTCAGATTTTAACCTTGACTTTAGATTAAGAATGTTTTAGCTGATTCTAGTTAAAACATTTTGAGTAAATAGCTAGCTCAAAAAAAGGCTATCACATCCTCAGCACAACAGTGAAGCACATACCTCAGATGCATTCTTCTAGAAGAGGAAATGTTTCAGGGGTTCCAGTCTCCTTCCCTCCTTGAAGGGGCAGGTCCTCTATC
The DNA here is from genome assembly GCF_001698545.2 of Rhinopithecus bieti. NCBI lineage: Eukaryota > Metazoa > Chordata > Mammalia > Primates > Cercopithecidae > Rhinopithecus > Rhinopithecus bieti. The sequence goes on along the minus strand of NW_016812186.1, from coordinate 1,343 downwards.
TGTGTTGATTTCTATAGTCGCCTCAGTGTCAGAATAGTATTTGGTAGAATAGAAAGTAGAAACTTGATCAACTTTTGTTGCCCTACTAACTCTTACAATAGAGCTAAATAAGTTGGTGACATTTTGTATTTAGAGAATCACTCAAAACAGAAACACCTGTTCTTTTTTTTTTCCTCGAGACAGGGTCTTGCTCTGTCGCTCAGGCTGGAGTGCAGTGGCACGATCATAGCTCACTGCAGCCTCAGCCTCCCAGGCTCAAGCGATCCTCCCACCTCAGCCTCCTGAGTAGCTGGGACCACAGGATGCGCCACCACACCTGGCTACTTTTCATATGTGTTTTGTAGAGATGGGGTTTGGTCATGTTGGCCAGGCTGGCATGAAACTCTTGGGCTCAAGTGATTCTCCCACTTCAGTCTCCCAAAGTGCTGGGATTATAGGCGGGAGCCACCACGCTGGGTCCCTGCTCTTTCTTAGACTGCTTCTTTCTGCTTTTAACAAAAGTAACTGATAGAGAAGAAGTATCAACACTCAAATGTCTACATGGCAGCAGAGAAACTAGACAATTTTTATAAATGACAGTGGCTGAAACAGAATAAATCATGGGGAATCATCATTGGTATTATAGAGACTAAATATGATAGTGTTCCATTAATTAATTCTACAAATATTTAAATGTTCTCAGAATTCCAAACATTATTTAGACTTTTCTTTACCTTAACTCTTATGCAAGCTTTCCCTAGACATTTCCCAAAAGTTGAGACAGGAAAGGAAACTTAAGACTGCTGAACCATAATAACATTCACCAGGCCTACTCACAAAGAGGTCTGGACACTAGATTGGAGATTGTTATTCTTGGAGAGCAACATTGATGAAACTATGCTTCTCAGTGCAGTGTGAATTGGGGTCTCGGTCTCTATAGTCTATAGCTAATAGCATAATTATATCAAATCTGACCTATTATTAGTCCAAATGGCCTAAACCAAACACTGTCCCATAGGTTTATTGTACTCATGTATTTTGGAGACAATAAGATGTTTATAGTAATGTTAAAACTTGAGGCCAGGCACAGTGGCTGACACCTGTAATGCCAGCACTTTGGGAGGCCAAGGTAGGAGGATTGCTTGAGCCCAGGAATTCAAGACCAGCCTAGGCAACAAAGTGAGCCCCGACTCCACAAAAGTAAAATAATTAGGCAGATGTGGGAGTGCATGCCTGTGTAGTCCCAGCTACTCAAGAGGCTGAGGCAGGAGGATTGCTTGAGCCCAGGAGTTTGAGTTGCAGTGAGCTCTAGTCACATCACTGCACTCTAGCCTGAGTGACAGAGTGAGACCTTGTCTCTAAAA